>NC_041704.1:335000-450000 GCF_900097015.1 Plasmodium sp. gorilla clade G2
TGAAGAAAAAAAAAAAAAAAAAAAGAACTTAGGTAATTCTCATTATGACTAATATAAAATTTTCATAAAAAAGAATATTTACCATAGATCTAGATATTATATATAAAAAAAAATATATATATATAAGTGTAATTCATTTATTCATATATATGTATTTATATATATACTTATGTATAAAATTTATTATATTTTTTTTTTTTTTTCTTTCTAATCCTACCAACAATTATTCTCACATTTAAAAGAAAAATATTGAATTCATTGTTCTTCAATAATATATATGTGTATTCTTAATACATTTTAATATAATAATAATAAAAAAAAAAAAAAAATCATAATAAAATATGTTCACTAATTTTAATATATATAATTATTATTTTTTGAATAAAAAAATATAATATATATATATGTAAATGTAGAAAACGCATTTATTCAATATATATGGACACATATTCTTATATAATTATCTACTTTAATAAATGTGGACTCATTTTCATTTTTTATGTAGATTTTTAATAAAAAAAAAAAAAAAAAAAAAAAAAAAAATTATGGTTACAATAAAAATCGTTACATATGGTGTATTAGGACTTTCATTATATAAGCATCATTTTTTAAATGCAATATATTAAAATTATCATTTAATCAAATAAAAAAAAATAATAATAAAATAAATAAATATACATATACATACATATATAAGCATATGATACTCATCTAATTATTAAAATTTGTCTTTTGCTATTAAAAATATTAATTATTTTAAAAATTAAGCTTAAGAGAAACACATACACAAATTTTATGATAAATGTGTTACATGTATATTATATATATATATATATATATATATATGTATATATACACATAAAAAAAAAAAATAAAATAATAAATAAATACTCATAAATTATTAAAAATTATATATTTAAAAAAATAAGAATACAAACAACGTACGGTATAATAAAATAATATCTAATATAGATAACGAAAAGAACTATTATAAATTCTTATGCTTATATTAAAAAAAATTAAAATATGTATACACATAAATATATATGTAAAAATATATATGAAACATTTTCTATATATTAAATTTACATATGTAAGTTATATGATTAACATATAAATGTAAGGTGAAAAAGTAAGCACTTTTATATATGCAATATGCACTATTTATATTAAACATTATGGTGTGTATTGAATCGTATATTGGCCTTTATATTATTATTCAGAATTCATAATTTATTTGTTCATAAAATTTTTATTTCTTTGTTATATTCATACAACTTCTGAACATAACTGTATCTATCTGTGTATTTTATTTTCATTCTTAATTTTTTCTATTTGGCCTTTCCATTTTATAATATAATAAATAAATAGAGAAATAAATAGAGAAATTAATAGAGAAATTAATAGAGAAATAAATAAATAAAGAAGAATGAAAAAAACGAAATCTTTAATTATATATATATATATATTTATTTATTTATTTATATAAATAAATAAATCTTAACACATATAATTACACATAAAAAAAATTATATAAAAAATTTATGACCAAAAATATTTTATATAATAACACATATAAATTAATCCTTATATATTTTATGTAATTAAAGAATTACATATATATATATATAAACCTTTATAAATAATAATATATAAATGACTTGTTTTTTCCAAATAAAAATAACTGTTGAAATATTTTTTCCTTTTCTTATCCTTATTTTTTGCTTTATTATTTAAATTATGTACTACATTTAACTTCAATATACTTGAGTTTTTTTTAAATATATAAAAAAAAAAATAAGTATAAGAATCAGTACACAGTTTTTACATACTATATAAATGTTTTATATACTGTTTACAAAATTCTCTTATTTTATATTATATATATTATTAATATATATAATATAATATAATAGATATTTTTTATTATGTTTTTTAAATAAGAAAAAAACATTTAATATTTTTCACAAAATTATTTATATATAAAAAATATTAAAAAGACCTGCTTCTATTCTCTTGAATTTTTTAGCATTTTTTAAAAATACCCCAAAATATGATTGTAACAAAAAGGTACTAAAAATTTTTTTTTTTTTTTTCTCCATATAAATAACTCAATTTTTCTATAAATTTTAGTTCAAATAATTTTTTAATTTTAATTTATTCCTTAGTAAATTATTATATATATAATACAATATAATATATTAAATGTATAATCCTTTTAAATTTTTTTTTTTCTTTTTAAATATATATCAATGATTTTGTAATAATAATTTTATAAATGTATACTTTCTATTATTCTTAAGAGAAAACACATATAATTAATTATATTATAAAATAGATCAAATGAAGGTATTTAATATTATATATTATAAATATTTTTAGTTAACAGAATGTTATTATGATGTGTTTATTATCCTTTTCTTATATATATATATATATATATATATATATATATATATATATGTAACAAAGTACTAAAATGTATATATATTAATAAAGCTAAAAATAAAACATAAATATATAAATATATAAACATATATTTATATTGAACAAAATATACAAATTAATATTATCCAACACTTTAATACATTTCTATATAGAATAAACTTCATATATAAATCTTTATGTATATTGTTATATACATATATATACAAAATGAAGAAAGTGAATCATTAAAATGGATTCCACTATATAAAGTCCATATGTTTATACCCATGATTCATTATTCTATTATTAAAAAATATATACATGTGTATGTGTATATATATATTTAACTTTTTATATGAACAGTTCATGTAATATTTTATTTCTTTATTCATATACCAAGTAAAAACTCCATTTGTTCTTTCTATAAAATAAGATTATACAAAATATATATACATATATATACATACATATATGTATATATGTATGTATGTATGGAAAACAAAATATTTTATGTTACAAACATATTTTTTATAATGCATATTATATGAGATTAATAAAACATACTTGTTTTCTTGAATATTCCATGAAATATTTGTTGTTTTCTAAGCTCTATATATTTATCATAATGATATAAGGAAAAGAATTAAAAACATACATATATATATCAGACAATATATATATATATATATATATATATATATATATATTATATTAACCTTTCTGAAATAGTTTTGTGTTTTATGTTTCTCCATTTTCCTCTCCTTTTCGCTAGAATATTATAACAAGTACAAAAAAAAAATATGTGATGGTATAATATTTTTTTTTTTTTTTTCTTTTCCCAAATTAATTATAATTATAATATATTATTTTAAAGAATATAATCATATATATATATATATATATATATGTGTGTATAAAATTTTTATGTAATTATTAATTTTTTATATTTAACATTTGATTTAGTAAATTGTCGTCTAAAAGTGATTCTGTATAAAAAACATTAATAACGGAATAAGGAGGCTCATTCTAAAACATCAAACAACATATATTAAATATAATTGAATGTTTTTATATTATTATTTTTGATTTTAAGTGTATTTAAATATTACACAATATAAATATTTAATAATTAATAAATATAAGAAATATTAGACCAAAAAAAAATTTATTATATATTGATATTTTTACCATATCCCTATCTATTTGGAAAAATACGCCATTCTTTTTTATAAAATCTCCATTACCCTTTTTAAGTACTTCACATGAAAGGAAAAAAGGAAATATAAGAACAAAAAAAAATAGAATTTTCTCCCACATTATTTTTATTATTTTGTATATATATATATATATTTATAGAAAAATGAAATATAATATTATACTATATATATATAGAAGTACAACGGTTTCTCATATGAAGAATTTAACTTCATTATTATATATATATATGATGATATATTTAATAATAATTAGATCGATACGTTTTGTTTTATGTATATTATGTTTAATTCTTTAAGAAAAAAAAAAAAAAAAAAGAGAAGAGAAAAAAAGTAAAACATATTTTCTAATATTTATTTATTATATTAATATTATAATATGGTGTACCTCAAATTTTGTGTATATACGCCTTTCCTTTTAAAATAACAGGAGTTATTTTATTATTTATTTTTTAATACAATCATAATGATTTGGAAAATGAACATACATTTTGTTTACCGTAAAGAAAAAGAAAAAATATAGACAACTTTAAATTGTTTTTAAAAATATTTTATATTGATATGATGGCTTAACATAAAGACACACACATTATTATATAAACGTTTTTTTTTTTTTTTTTTTTTTTTTTTTTTTTTTTTTTTTTTGGTGGGGATATCTATCACATATTATAATATTTCTTATAAACACTCAGAAGTTACATATAAAGAATTTATTAGGAAAATATAAAATGGTTTATATGATATAGAAACATGTTAAATATTTATCAATGTTCCTTTTATTTTATTTCATTTTTTTAATTAATCTTAAATGTTCAGATAATAAATGAATGAAACGTATTATTTTTGGTTGTTTAAAAATGGAGATATTAAATATAAGTGAATATTTTAATTTATAAATGTTATAATAATTATGTATGTGTTTTTTCAAAAAATAAAGAATGTTTTGGGATTGAATATATTTTAAGAAAAAAAAAAAAAAAAAAAAAAAATACAATTATTTTAATAATGATAATTTGAAGCAGAAATGAATATTATATATATATATTTTTTTTAATTTTATCAGATATGTATTGAAAAAGGATCTATTATATTAATATATATATTTAACCAAAAATAAAGGGATCAAAATAAAGGAAAACAAAGAATTCTCTTTTTTTTTTTATATAACATGCATGTTGTAGAGCTGTATATAAAATATTATATATTTGGTTTCTTATGTCTATTGAATGAAAAATTATTTAAATTATTTATATTTATTTGTGTAAGCTCTTTTTTATTTATTTTTTTTTTTTTAATTTGTTTTGTCTTGGTCATTTTATTTATTTCATATTATGAATTACTTTGTACCTTCATTTGTTATATAATATTCATTATTTGTTATATTTTATTTCATTTTATTTTTTTTCACTTTTTTGAAAACCTTAACTATTTAAGAAGAACCATATATATAATAAATAAAAATAAAAACATACACATATATATATATATATATATATATATATATATATATATATGATCTTTTTTTTTTTTTTTTGTCATATCTTTTGAATTATCATTTGATACCTTTTTTAAATTTTAATTGTTCTTACATATTTTCCCTTTCAAAATAATAAAAAAAAAAAAAAAAAAATGTCTGATTATTTTACAATTTTAAGCAACATATTTACCTCGACGTCCTTAAAAAAGAAATATAGTAGTAGGCAAAGTACAAAAAGTAGAACGAATGAAAAGAGAGTAAAATTGATTCGCTTAAGAAATGGACATTTTAGAAGAATTGTAGATATATCAAATATTGATGAAAAAAGTATATTTCCTAAATCATGCACTTTTGCTTCTATATCATCTGCATCAAACGAAAATGGTTTGTCACTAAAATATATATATATATATATATATATATATATATATATGATAAAAATAAATAAAAAAATTAAATAAGATAACAAATAAACAATTTAAATGTTTATTATTTATTCATTATATTATATTTATTATTATTTATTATTTATTTATTTATTTTTTTATTATTATTCCACTTTTTAGATAGGAAAAACAGCACAGAAGATACGAAAGAACCAGAAAAGAATTTATACGAAAAAAGTAATACGTCGTCAAGTATTAGCATAATAATTAATTTTGACGAATCTGATGAAAATAAATCCGCTCAAGATAACCATTCGATAGATACAATATCAGATATTTCTTTTACACAGACAAGCAGAAAAAGTATGGAAATTGAATCAAACACATGTGCGTCTTATAGGGAAGTTGGAAGGGAAGAAATAGAAGAAGAGGAAGAAGAAGAAAAAGAAGAAGAGGAAGAGGAAGAGGAAGAGGAGGAAGAAAAGGAAGAAGAAGAAGAAGAAGTTGAGGAAGAAGAAAAAGAAGAAGAGGAAGAAGAAGTTGAAGAAGAAGAAGAAAAAGAAGAAGAGGAAGAGGAAGGACTTAAAACCGAAGAAGAAAAAGAAGAGGATAAAGAAGTACAACCTGAAGAAGAATTAATAGAAGAAAAAAAAGAGGAGGAAGAAAAAAAAGAGGAAGAAGAGAAAAATTTGGAAGCACCATCAAAAACATTAATGAAAGGAGTTAATACAAATATATATTTCTTATCTACAAAAGAAAGAATTGAAGCTCTTATGTGTTATAATTATATAAGTAATGCTATAATATTTGAAAAGGGGAAATTTCTAAGATATATATTTATGAATAATGTTAATAATATTATAGTTAATGGCCATATGATAGATACGTTATGTAAAAAAGAAAAAATTAAATATATTTTACCAAGTAATTCAATTATTATAGAATCTAATGATTTTATTAAACCTCTTATTATAGAATTTGATTCAAATATTTCTAAAAAAATATTTGTTAAACATTTGAAAATGGTTGATACTTTCAAATTAGATGATAAAATATATAGGGAATATTTAAACGATCTTTCAGAACATGAACGAGATCGTCTCAAACATGTTGAGAGTTTTTATTCAAATGCAATCAAAGTTCATAATACATAATAAATAAATATATATATATATATATATATATATATATATATATATATATATATTTATATTTATTTATTTTTATAAATAATATTTCTTATGTGTACAATTTAATAGTATACACATATAATTAAAAAAAAAAAAAAAAAAAAACATATTATATATATATGTATATATAAACAATTTGTTATTTTTCATTTTATATCATCTTTTTTTGTATTTCTTTTTTTTTTTTTTTTTTTTTTGATCAAATTATATATTTTGTATGTATAATTTTATTATTTCATTTTTTTGATAGACCTTATCATTGTTTTTTAGCTCTCGTTCTTTATTAAAATAAATAAATATATAAATATATATATATATATATATTTATTTATATATAGTTGATGTTTTAATGTTTCACTGTTTATTTTTTTTTTCTTATATATATATATATATATATATACATGTAATATGTATATATTTTTTTCTCCTTAATTTTTATGATTTAATCATTTATGTAATTTAATATTTTTTTTTTATTTAAAAAGGAAAAACCTAAATATAAATTACGCTTTTTAAATATTTATAATATGTAATAAATATATAAACTTACAAGATTTATTCATTTAATAAAAATATTAATATATCAAATAGTGGAACCATAACACATATAAGTTAAATATTATATATAAGTACATATTCATATAATATGAGTAAAATAAAGAAGTATAAATAATATACTGTATGAATGATGATATTTTCTAGTTGTGTATAATATTTTTGGATTTATCTCAATAAAATATATACAGAATTTTAATAATAGTAATAAGAATAATATTATTATTATTAATATGTATGTGTTGATATAATTTTTATTAAAATCTCTTTTTCATTATTAGTATGAAACATGTCACTCTTTAAAGCGTCATGAAAATACAGATTATATTTATTCTTTTATTGAATATGATCCATTCTTTTGTTATAAAAAAGGTAATTAAAAAGTAATTTTTTTCGTTTTTTATTTATAATACCAAAAAAATGATTATATGGAATATATACTCCAAAAAGAAAAATATATATATATACATATATATATATATATATATATGTTTACATTTCTGTACAGTTAAAATGGGAAGGTGAACAATATCATAAAACAAAGTTTAAGTTATATAGAACTAGATATTTTAGAAAGTATAGAACAATTCCATACATCAAAGATTCAGGAGAAACTCATATAGATGAATTAACCCGAGAAAGAGTTCGATTAAATAAGCATACAGCAAATTCAATAACACTTGGAGCTAATTATTTATTTATTTGTAATTTGGATAATAGACTGTCTTCCAAAGATGTTACACACTTTTTCAATTATTTTGTTGGAATAGATAACTGTATAGCAAAGATAAAGAAAAATAGATTTACAGGTATGTAAACATATATATATATATATATATATATATATGTATATATGTGTATATTATTATATATTATATAATTATTTATTTTTAGGACGAAATATGGGACATGGGATTTTAAAATTTAAGAAACCTTGTGATGCCACCTTGGTTTTATTAAATTATCAAGGTATTAAATTGGGAGATAAAAATATTATTTTAACGGAAGCATTTAAAAATGATCATTTAAAACAAAAAAAACATATCTGTAATGTGATACAACCAAGTAGTAGTTATTAAAAGTTTAAAAAAAGAAATAATAAAATAACATCAAAATTTTATATAGTCAGCTATTTTTTAAAAATTGGTATCACATGGAATATACATCAACATTATATAGTTATCATATATAAATAAATAAATAAATAAATAAATAAATAAATAAATAAATAAATACATTAATATATATATATATATATATAATATTACAAAAAATAAAGACAAATTCACAAGAAGATTAAATTTTTTTTAGTATAAATCATGTTTAGTAAACAATTATTCATAGTTGTATATATATATATATATACATATTTTTTTTTTTTGGTATTCTGTTTTTACATTATATTACACTATATTATATCATTTTTTTTATTGTCACGCGTTAATATTTTTTTGTTATATATATATATATATATTTTATTTTTTCATTGACATTTTAAAAACTTCAAGACAATGCCTATAGCATTATTTAACTGTTTCTCGTAATCACTTGAGACATCTATTTTGTTCAATTCAACGTTATAAACCTTTACAAATCTGTTTGATATCCATCTTCTTTGTTTCTTTGCATATTTATATGTTCTTCTTATTAAGTTGTCTTTACATTTTTCTAATAATTTTGGATCATCTATGTTATCCATTTTTTTTTTAATATATTCATCAAATTCTTTATATGCAATACTTTGATTAATACCTTTTGTAAGGAAGCTTAAATTTCGGTCATTGTTTATCTGTTTTAATTTAATGGCTTCATCTAACAATCCGTTAGATATCATTAATTCCACACGATTTTTTATTTTCATTTTTAAAAGTTCGTCATCATTATAATCTAAATAAAATATACATGGAGAGAATCTCATTTTATCTATATTATTATTTTTATGATTTTTTATTTTTATTAAATCACTATGTTTTTTATTATATGTATAAAAAATATCTAAACTTCTACAAACACGTTTTCTATCATTTTTATGTAATTGATTAGCTCTTTCTTCATCAATATTTTTTAATTCTTCATACAGTTCTTCATTTGTTTTATTTACATATTTATCTAATTCTAATAAATCATCATTTTTTTCAGAAATACATTTAATATTGTTATTTGATTGTAATTGTTCATCTAAATATTCATCTTCTCTTTTATCGATTTGCTCATTATTTGTTTGTTCATTTTTTTCTTCTTCTTTTCTTATATCAATTACTGATTCCCATAATAAGGATTCAATATATAATAAGGTTCCTCCAGCAATAATAGGAATTTTATTATTTCCGTTCATATTTTTAATAAGGGGTATAGTATAATTTATATACTTGTGAGCATTAAAAGTATCATTTGGATGGCATACATCTAGAAGATGATGTTTTACATCTCTCATTTCTTCTTCTTCAACTTTAGCTACACCTACATTAAAATTTTGATACACTTGCATAGAATCTGCACTTATAATTTCACTTTTTATTTTATATTTCATTAATTGTTCAGATAAATCTATACTAAATTTAGTTTTACCACTACACGTAACACCTATAATTATAATAATTTTTTCTTTTTTTTTTGAATTTCCATCTGTAAAAAATTTAAATTGAGTAATATCAAGAGGATTCATAATTTTAATATGATCATCATTTAAATTATTTATCATATCATTCGTTTTATGTGACAATAATTTATTGTCTCCTTCCTCATTTTTATTATTTACACTTTTACATATTTTACTATTATCCATATTCTTTTCCTTTCCATGTAATTTTAATAAATCCATTATATCACTATCATTAATATTTGAATTGTTCATATAAATCTTTACATTGTTTTTTTCGAATCCTTTTGATACTATTTTATGATTACTATTATTTAATACTTTGTGTAAACATTCTATTGTATTATTTATATGCCTATTGTTTATTAAATATGAATAACATTTTCTGTTCTTATTATTTTGTTGACATATCGTTGTCTTTACCTTACTATTATTTTTATACGATAATTTTAATATATTGTTTTTTTTCTTATATATATTTGTTCTTAACAAAAAATTATTAAAAACATATTTCTCCTTTTCTAATATATTCTTTTGTTTTATATATTCTATTTTATTCAACTTAATATTTTTGTCATATACCATAAAGCAATTACCAACTATTGTAGAAGTATTGATTTTTTTTTTTTTGAATAAATTAATATTTAGTAATAATATAAAGTATATGAGAATCACATATTTATTAAAAGGCATTTATATTAATAAATATATATATATGAATTATATATACATGTTGGTATAATAGATATATTTTTTTTAAAAAAGCTTTTTCCTTTAAAAGGTTTATATGAATAAATATTAATTAAATATATATATAAAATAAATAAATAGATATATATATAATATATATATTATATGTTGATATTAATCGTTTCTTTCTTATTTTATCATATTATTTTTTTTTATTCTTATTTTATTATATATTTTTTACTCTTCTATTTTTGTATATATTATATATATATATATACGTGTTTGCAAAAAAATGTTAACAAAATATAGAGAGGGGCATTTGTTTCTTCAAATTTATAGTTAATATGTATATAAACAATTAATAAGAAACAATTAAGTACAAAATGAAAATAAATATATATATATATATATATATATTTTTTTTTTTTATATGGTAATAAAAATTTAAGGGGCAAATAAAACAATCAAAAAAAAAGAAAATTAAAAAAAAAAAAAAAAAAAAAAAAAATTTCCTTCTAGTCAACAATTCCTTTATTTATATTTCTAAAAATTTTTCAAAGTCTGTAATTTTAATGTTTCTACTATGGGTGAATATTGAGCTATAACTTTTGAAATAGAAAAATGTAGAGCATCCTTTATCATTTCACTTTGTGCTTTTAATAATTTCATTTGTAATTCTAAAATTTTTTGTCTTTCTAATTTTTCTGTAATGTCTCTTTTCTTTTGCATTTGCATAACCAGTTCATCTATAGTTGGATAACTGTCATAAAAAAAAAAATTATAATATATATAAGAATATTATATATTATGTATATTTTTTTTTTTTTTTTGTATAAATTTTATAATTCTTTTTTAAAAAAAAAATACTTATAATCCGTTTGGCTTATTTTTACATTTAAGATATTCCCCGTATTTTCATTTTCTTCTTGTTCTAAAAATGATGATTGACTTAGAGAACTTTTCTATAAATAAATAAAAATAAATATTATTTATATATTTATCTCGATTTTTTTTTTTTTTTTTTTTTTGTTAAATATTATATAGGAATATACTTTCGTTTTTTCCCTTTCTTCAGCTTTTCCCAGTTCTTTCAACTCTTTCTCTAAGCTTCTATGTACAATCTATAGCAAAATGTTATTATATAATAACATAGGTGATTAAAATAAGTAAATATTCTTATATAAATATAATGTACGCATATACACACACACATACATATATATATATATATATATATATTTATATATTTACCTGTTTATCAACCAAAAAGGGATTCAATTGAAGTTGTATTTGTTTTTCTAATTCTAGCATTGTTATATCTGTCAATATATCTAATTCAGATATAGCCGTTTCAAACATCTAGGAAATAAAATTAAAAAAAAAAAAAAAAAAAAAAAGGAGATATTTCATATATTATTAAAACGATATATTATAACATTATATTCATATATTTTTTTATTCTTATAAAAATTACATTTACTTCTTCATCTGTTCTGTATTGTTCTATTTCTTCAATTTTTTCTTTTATTAAAACGCTAGGTTCACTTATTTCAGTTAACTTGAGAAGTATTTCGAAAAAAAACAAAAAAAAATAGAAAGTTCAAAAATTATACGTTTTCGCCTTTTCAATCATATTTTAAATATTATTGTATATATAAAATATATATATGAAGTTATATATATATATATATATATATATATATTTATTTATTTTCCATACCGATATTTTTACAGAAGGAATAGTTTTATTCAAATAATTTTGCTGTAGAAATGACGTGTGTTTTCTAAGTTCTGGTGGTGGTAACGGTCCACCTTTTCTTTCATACATTTGTGAAGCATTTTTTGAAGTTTTCTCTTCATCATTGGTTTCCTTTATTTTTCTTAAATTTTTCTTTTTTTTTAAAATTTTTACTGAATTGGAAATAACAGAACTTAACATATTGGGGTCATTAAAAATGCTTAATGAATTTTCAACCGTATCTTTTATTTTCAGCTTTGACATGAACAAGGACTTATTATATTCATCTTCCAGTTTTTGCATCATGCCCTATAAATATATAAAAAGAATTAAATAAAATAGTCCCCATGAAATTTAGATCATTTTGTATTATTGTAACCTGTATAATTTTTTTCTCACCTCTTCCAATTTGAGTCTTGCAGATTCCAAAATTTTAATTTCTGCAGAAACTTGTGGCAACGGCTAAGATTCAAAAAAAAAAAAAAAAAAAAAAAAAAAATAAAATAAAATAATATATTAATATAATATAAAATTCATAACAGACCTATTACAAAATGCATTTTTCTATTAATTACATTACTTTTTTTTGTAAATATATATTATAATATATATTTATACATTTTTAGATTCTTAATTTTTTTTTTTTTTTTTTTTTTTTTTTTTTAACATTTTCTGGAGGACTTAATTTAACTTCTATTGATGGTAAAGACTTAGAATTATATTCAAAGTCTATAGGCCAATCATTTAAATTTTGCTAAATATGGAAAAAAAAAGGAAAGATATATATTTTTAGATTAAACTATTTTTATATATAAATGAAGAGGGAAATATTTTATGCATCTGAAGTTTTTTCTTATTATTATTATTTTATTTTTTTTGGGTGTACTTCATCAGATAAATATCTGTGAACAGAACACAACACCAAAATGATATAAATGCAGAAGGAATTATGTCGTAACAACATTTTGCTTTGTATTTGTTTAATATTTGTTTTAATTTAATTTTTTTTTTTTAATGTTTATAGATACAAAAAAGGGAAAAAAAAAAGAATATGTAATTTTTAATAAGACATAATGGAGAAAGATATATTCATAATAATGTTAATATCAAAATAACATATTATTCTTAAAAATATAATAATATAGATAGAATATATGTATTTAATTATATATAAAGTATACAAATGTATATACACTTAATATTTTATAAAGTTTAATAAAATATATAAATTTAAATAAAATAACATATATCATTACAATATTTATTACATATCTTTTATATACAAACATTTATATAGTAATTATAATATATACAAAATGAATGTATGAGAAAAAATTCATTGTTATATTTTATTATTTGTTCATATATAAATATCTATATATAACAAGGTATTTACTGTTATTAATTGCTACTTTTATTTTTCATAATATATAGAAGTCTTATTATATAACGAGCTAATCGTCTTTACCACTTTGGCTATCACTTTGGCTTTCACTTTGGCTATCACTTTGGCTTTCACTTTGGCTTTCACTTTGGCTTTCACTTTGGCTGTCACTTTGGCTGTTACTTTGGCTGTTACTTGGACTATCACTTTGACTGCTACTCTCGCCATCATTTTCACTATCACTTTGAATATCATTTTGGTTTTTACCATTGTTATTATTTGTTCCTTCAGATTTCTTATCATTTCTAGATAACGTTTCTCCGTCACTTTGACTGTCACTTTTATTTATGCTCTCAGAATGATTTTTGACTTTATTTTCACTCTCACTATTGCTATCACTTTGACTATCCGCTTCTTGATCACCTTTAAACTCATCGTGAATTATTTTTTTACTTTCATTATCATTATCACTTGTACTATCACTTTCATCATCATTATCGTTATCACTCTCACTTTCTGATGTATTTTCATTCTTATTTTTGTCATCAATGGTGTTTTTCTTTTCATCTGAACATGTACTTTCGCTGAGGCTCCCATTTGCACTTTTATCATCACTTTTGACATCACTTTCTTCATCGCTTTTTTCTTCACTTTTTTCTTCACTTTCATCTTCACTTTTTTCTTCATTTTCATCTTCACTTTTTTCTTCACTTTCATCTTCACTTTCTTCATCACTTTTTACTTCACTTGATTTTATATTTTCCTTTTCATCTTCTTTACTTTTAATACTATCATTATTAATATTATCTTTCTTTTCTTTATTTTTATCATTTTCATTTTGTTCATCATTACTTTCAGCTTTATTACTTGATCCTTCACTACTATCACTGCTGTAATGATCACTTTTACTTTCGTCATATTCTTTATCATTTTCATTTTTTGATTTATCATATATTTCAATCTCTTTTTCCTCTTTGTCAATTTGCTGATCTTTTTCTTCATTAACTCTTGAACGTATATCTTTCTTACTACTATCCTCCTCCTCTTCATCATCATTACTATCACCTTCATAAATATTTATGTCTTCTTCTTTTTCTTTCTCACTCTGTTCCTGTTCATCTTTCTGTATTATTTTGTCCATATTTTCAACACTTAAAATTTCTTCATTTTCATACTTCATATTTTCTTCCTTTAGTGGTATATTCTTTAATTCGATTTCTTTATGCTCATTCTTATTATTATCTTTATTATTATTATAATAATCTTTATATTTCTTAATATCCTGATCTTCTATTGGTTTGTATGTGTCATTCTCTTGACTATTTAACCCTTCAGGTATATTATCCGTATTATTATCTTTTATTTTTTCAATAATATTAATATCTGTTAACGTTTTTTTTTTATATGGAATTTCATAATTATTATCCTCCTCTTCTGATACAAAATCATGAAAAAATTCTTCATCAATATATATATCATTATACACATAATATTTCTTCAAAAATTGTTTAATACTTTTATAAAAGTGTTCATGTTCTAATAATCCTTCCATGATCTTATTTAAGAGTTTTAAGAATTCCATATTTTTTATTTTTATTTTATCCTTTAAAATCATAAAAGCATTTTCTATCTCACAATTTTGTTGATTATCCCCTTTTGAATGTACTACTTCCTTTTTTGTTTCATAATCATTAATATTTTTTAATGAAAAAATATCGTTGCCTTCAGAATTTTTATTACTATTTTCATTTGTTTGTGCGTTAAAAATGTCATTTTTTAGCACATTTTTATTGTCTTCCAATTTGTATTTATCTTTATCCTTACTCTCTTTTTCATCCTCATTTGTATCATAATCGTCTTGTTCTTTAAGGGTATAATCACTATTTTTTTCCTTTCTCATATTCGTCTTATCATTTTCATTATTTTCCTTTTGAACTTTTTCCTCAATCATACATGAATATTTCACATCATTTTTATCAACATCAACCTGTTCATTATCATCAACTTCTTCATATTCTTCATATTCTTCATACTCTTCATATTCTTCATACTCTTCGTATTCTTCCTCATTATCATCTTCCACCTCTTCTTCGACTTTTTCTTCTACTTTGTCTTCTACCTCTTCTTCTACTTCTTCTTCTACTTCTTCTTCGACTTCCTCTTCTACTTCTTCTTCTACTTCTTCTTCGACTTCTTCTTCTACTTCTTCTTCGACTTCTACTTCCTCTTCTAACCCTTCTTCAGCTACTTCTATATCTTCCTTGACCTCCTCATCTTCTATTTCCTCCTCTTCTGATGAGGAATATATTTTCTTTTTCCTACCCCTAACAATTGCCATATCTACTTTTCTCGATTCTGTTATCTTTTTATCAAAGTTTACAGGAGTGTATAATACCTTGCTTCCTTTAAAATTTTCAGACATTTTCCTAATATCATATTTATAATTTATTTGGTTGTTCTCTTCAATAACTTTTTTGCAACCTTTATTTGGAATATTCATTAAACTCTCCTTTTTATTATTTTCTTTTATATTTTTTTTTTTATGCTTAACGAAATCCTCTAACTTTTTATTCACAACAATTCTCTTTTGTGGTTTCACTTTTTTCGTAGATTCCTCATTTTTCTTGTCTTTTAAGAAAATATTTTTTAAAGCATTTGTAGCGTCAACATATTTAAATTCATTTTTAAATACGAACTTTTTTAGATTATGTGTCACTTTAGTTTCTTCATCTTTCTTTTTTTTATCAAACTTATACATTATTTAAAATTTAGCGATAAACATGGCATTATATAGGTTTTTTTTTTATTTTTTCAAAAAAAATGGATGAAAAGTAAAATGTATAATAAGTGACATAAAAGTATATATATATATATATATATATATATATATATAAATGTGTATATTTCTTTAAAAAGAGAATATGAAACGAAATACACACACATACAAAAAAAAAAAAAAATCAAATTGAATTAAAAGTAAAATAAATATAAATAAATACAAATATAATATATATATATATATATATATATAATTCCTTATTAATTTTGGCGAAAACAAACTCATATAGTAGTAATAATTATAATGACACGAATGATATATATTAATTTTTAATGATTAAAAAAAAAAAAAAAAAAAAAAAAAAAAGACAAATCGTAACACATATATATATATATATATATATAATAAATAGTTTTATAATATAAAAAGATTGTATTATCATTTTAAAATATCATACAAACAATTTTTTATGTATATTATTTTATCTTCTTTTTTTTCTGGTATTAGTTGTTTATATAAAAATAAAACTTTGAAATTCATTTTCTTAAATAATTTATATCTTTGTATAAAGTATGGAGTAATACATAACGTTCCTTGAAAAGTATTATAGTCAGATATACATTCTACAATCACATTAAACTCTTTTAGAAATATAGGTATTAGATAATTATATATATTAATTTCATGGATATTAAAATTTAATTCATATAATATACTTTTTATATTATTTATAAAAATATAATCTAATTCTTTATCTCTTAATATAATGGATGTATTAAAAGATTGTAAAAAGGATACATTTTCTTTATCTATATATTTTTTATTTATCCATGAACAAAAATCATATTCATATATCACTTGAATTTCTCTTATATGATATATATATTTTAATATATCCTTAATATTATCACATAATAATAAATGTCTTAATAAATCATTTAAATATTTATTTATATTCATAAATATATGTTCATCCATATTATCTTTACTTATGTTAAGTTTTAATAAATTTAATACTAAGGGATATATATGATCCTTTTCTTTTATATTAAATGTTAATATTTTAAGTCTACTTATTAACCTATTTATATCTTCCCTTTTTACAATAATTATATTAAAAAAGTGAAGGCAATTTAAAATTTCAGTTATTTCATATATATTATAAGAATGTATATTTTTTAAAATATTTGGCATTAATAATTTTATTTTTTCTTCATCCCTATTTTTACTATCTCTTAAATGAATAAGTTCATTCAACACACTGTTATGATAAGCAAATATATTTTCATTAGACCTTTCATTATCGATATTATTAACAGCCGTTTGTTCAATTGATGAATTCATACAAGTGTTCTTAATAGGTGAATTCTTTACATTCTTTTCTAATTGTATATCATCACATTCTTTTTCTTCATTATATTCTTCATATGTGTGTAATGTAGAAGCACTATATTGCGTGGAGAAATTAAATTGAGATCTTGCATTTAATGAGCTACATTTATTTATATTTTTGTAAATAAAAATATTTTGCAAATTGTAATGTATTAATCTCTTGATTTCTTTCTAAAAAAAAAAAAAAATGCACATATATATATATATATATATATAATATTATTATATATTGTATAAATTTAAATATTCATCTAATTTGTATAGGCTTTAAAAAAACCTACCGGATGGTTTAAAAATTGGCATAAAAATTTTATATTGCATATTATATTTATGTTTTTATTCATGTTTTTTCTTCTTTTTTCTTTTTCTTTTTTTTTTTTTTTTCTTTTTCTAGTTATTTTTACTTATCCTTAATTTCAAAAATGAAAAAAGGAGTATATTCAAAGAATTATAAAAAGGATCTTACATTCTAAAAAAATTATTATTTGCAATCAATTCTTTTTTTAAACTTTTACATATATTTATTTATAAGCAAAATGTTGTAATTATATATTATAATATATATATAATATATATATGGATATATATTTATAGTAGCACAATGTTCATAAATATATACGTAGTTTATAATGTGTTAATATAATTTTTTTTTTTTTTTTTTTTTTTTTTTTTTTTATTGAAATAAAAATTTGAACCTCTCTTTATAATATTCATTTTTTTCATTTTTTCTTTTTTTTTTGTTTGTTTTATATATATATATATATATATATATATATATATATATTTTGCTTAGAAAGCCTTAATAAAATTATATTTTTTCAACAATTTTTTCATAATGTGAAATTAATACATCCTTATTAGTTAATATGTATAATATATATGAATATTATATATATATATATATTTCTTTTTTTTTTTTTTTCCTTATTATTTTAAAAAATATACATGAGTAAAAAAAATGAAACACATTTTTTGGTATTTTTTGTTTTTCTTTCTTATTAATATATATAGAGTTAATGGGGTACATATAAAAGGAAGATGTGTATCTTTCATAAATAATAAATTAAATATAATCAATCATAAAACAAATAAAAGTATTAATCCATTATTTTGTTATAAAAAAAGAGTAAAAGCAAAGGAATTGAGGAAATTAACGACTGAGGAGCTTGAGAAGGTACTTAAAATTTTTTTTTTTGAAGAGAAAAATATAATTACATAAATTACATATATAAAGAAGTATATATATATATATATATAATATATATATTCTTTATTTTTTTATAGGAAATAATAAAATGTAGACTAGATATTCAAAAGTTTCAACAACAAGGTTTTTATGATATACATAATTATAATGTATTTTATGAAAAAAATGCCCGTAGAAAGTTAGCACAGTTGTTAACAATATACTACCAAAGATATTTAGATAATAATATAAGAATTAAATCGTAGTAACATAAATATATATATGTATATATATATATTATATATATTCATCATACTTATATTTTATTTAATCCATATTAATAAATAATTATATTACAAATTAGAACAACAGGATTATTCGACGACATTATTTCTTATTATTTTTTTTTTTAAATGTGTTAATTAAAAATAAAAAAAATATATTGTATATATAAATACAACATTTATTAATATTACAAAAGGAATGGTTATACCCTTTCTTCTCATTTCCAGATATAATTATAAAATAAAAAATTCGATAATTTTTATTTTTTTAAGTATTTATTATATAAATATTATATATTTATTATATATATTATAATATATTTACAATAATTTCTTTTTTTTAAATAATAGTATTTACATTATATTTATATATACATATATTATTTTTACAACAACATAATATAAAATATCATATAATAATGTATGCTCTGTTTTTTTCCCCTATTTTTTTTTTTTTTTTTTGTATATATGTATAAAATTATATATTAATAAATATATATATTATTTTTTATATATATAAGATTTACTATTATTTTAATTTTTTTCGTATATTTATATATATGCATATAGTCCTCTTTTTTTTTAAGTATATATTTTTATAGTCATATTAAATAATTTTATATATATATATATATATATAAATATATACATATTTTTCCAACATTTTTATATTATATATATTATTATATATATATTTTTATTTTGTTTTATTTCATAACTTATATATATATATATATATATATATATATATATATAATTCTAATTTGCTATATTTTTTTATATTAAATATTATAAACCCTATATTATGTAAAATTTAAAAAATATACTTCTTTTGTTTTTCTTTTCTTATTTGAAAAGAATTATGAAATAAGATTGGGTATTAAAATATATTTTTTTCATTATATTATGAATGTATATAATAGTTATAACATTCTATATTTTAATAAAAGAAAAAAGAACATTTTTTCTTATTTTCTCATTATGTCAATGAATATAATATTGATATATTTTAATTATAAAAATATATAATTTTTACATTTATATATATAATTTTTGTTTATTTTAAAGTATGAATATCATTTATAATTAAATATATTCGAATCTACAACAGTATAAAAATAAATATCCAACTATGCAACTGTGTCGTTTATAATTTTTGATAATTTCGTTCTAGTTTCTTCTTTTTTTTTTTTTTTAAATTGTATCTATATATATATATAAAATATTTTTTTGTGTTGTTCTTTGGATAGTAAAATTTATAAATAATGAAGGGATCTCTGAAAAGAATAAAGGAGAAATTAAAAAGCACAAAGAAGAAAGGATATTATGTAACATTTTATGATAGAATAAAACAAATTAATGAAAAGGAAAAGTTAGAAGATTATAATTCTATACATGACAATAATTATGAAGATTATTTAAAGTCTATTAATAAAAATGATAATCTAAATAATACCGAAGGTAATAAAAAGAGAAGAAAAAAAAAATATATATATGTTGTTATATAAATAAATGTATATATATATATATATATATAATTTTTTTTTTTTTTTTTTTTTTTTTTTTTTTTTGTAGAATTAAAAAGAACCAATTTTCATCGAGCTCTTAATGAATACCCCAAAGATTGTTACAATAAAGATTTTAGAAGGTGCTGTAACGAGTTGTCAATTTATTCAAAAAATTTAATGGTTATATTACTAAACAAAGACAAAATCTTCAATATTATTTTTAAGTATATAGAACATAGCAAAGTACAAAATGATGAACAATATTTTTATAAATTATTAGTTATATTAATTAAAGATTTAAAAGATGAAAGCAGGAAATATTTAGAAGCAACCTTAAAAATTTTATATAATAAAATAAGTTTGAATAATTTAGATCTTTTAGAAGAAATATTTAATAGTTATGCAAATATATTTCGATTAATGAATAAAACAATAATAAAAAATATAGATAAATATTTAAAATTAGCTTTACCATTATTATCTCATCGTAATAATATTATAAAGTTATTTATTGCAGACAGTTTTTCTTATTTATTAAAAAAATTATCATTACATGATCTTATATTATGTTTTAATAAAATATTCTCCTTTTTTAATTACATACCAAAATCAAAATTAAATCATTATTCAGAAACGGTCAGTTTATTATTACTTGAAGCATTAAAAGTAGATAATAAAAATATATCAAAAAAAAAAACATTACCTTTTTTAAAATATCTTATATGTTCCATATTCTTAAGGCAATCATATTACTGTAATGAAACAGAAGCTTTTTATGATTATATAAATATTGATGCCATGAATTTTGTACAAAAATGTATATCTAATTTTTTTCGTGATTTTTATAATTTCATAAAGGATGATGAAACATCATATGAGTTTATTGAATTATTTTTAACATTCCTTTTAAAGCATTATTCTCTCTTATATGATAAATATTACAATAAAGTGATAACCATTGGGGTTAATAATAATATGGATAATATAGACAATATGGATAATATGGATAATATGGATAATATAGACAATATAAATAAAGATAGAGATAATTTATTAAATTTTGATAGTGTACAAAGTCAATTAATTTATCATGAGATATATACAAAATGTTACAAATGTCAAAACATATACAATGAATTAAAAGATAATGTATCTGTTCATACATTTCAAAAAAATAATCTTATTGATTATAAAGAAAATATTATGATGACCCATTCTTTTTTTGAAAAATTGAAACGTCATTATAATATTATACATTCAAACAATACAAACCAAAAGAATGAAAATGAAGAAAATATATTGACTAATAATATTTCAGAAATTGGAGTTTTTATAAATTATACTTTTCCTGAAACCACATCTTTTTTATTAAAAAAAATATTGTACATATGGATAGAAAAAAGTGAGGAAATGAAAAATATAATTATACAAACATGCTTAGATGAACTTACAAAATATATAGATTACATAAAAGATATACCATTAAATGAGATATCATTTATATATGTAAAAAATATATATGATCATGTCTTCTTTTTATTAAATTATCATTGTATCATTAATGAGGATATATGTAATATATATATTTCTCTTATTGAAAAATTTATGAATATAATAAATATACAAAGCAAAAGGAGAAAAAATATTTTCAATTTATATTTATTATCTTTTTTAATTTTTCATATATATGAACTTTTAAATAAAAAGCACATGATACATTCTCAGGTTCATTTTAAGTCTTTTTTAAAATGCGTATTTATCAACCTATGGAAATATTTTCACCAAATGAATATTATCGATTTTTATCAAAATAATGTGTATATAATTAATGGAATTAATAAAATGAAGAAAAATAATAATCTTCACAAAAATGTAGATAATATTTTACAACAAGATAATAAAATTAAAATTAACCAAATTAATCATAATAATAATAGTAATAATTATAATGATAATATTGAACAAACAAAATGTAAATCTAATATATGTTGTAATGATTTTTCTTTCCTCTTAAACAATCTTTATATAGGGATATTATATATACTGACTGATATATTAAAATACGTAATATCACTAAATCAAAATGATGATACTATAAATATTGAAATAAATGACAAAGATAATAAAACACTTAAAAAAAAAAATTCACAAAATAATAATATATATCAAACACAAAGTAACAACAATATCATCATTAATAATAATAATAATAATAATAATAATAATTATGGGGATATATATTCTTTTAATAAATATAAAATATATAATAAAAATTATATCCATCATAATAATAGCAAAAATAATCCCTTTTTTAAAGAAATTGAAAAGGAATTGGAAAAAATGTTAATATATATTTTTAATAACATCAAACATTTAAATATTATTTTAAATGACATAAGTGAGTGTGATAAAAATATTAGTACCATTGAACAAAATGAAAATAAACGTATTCAAATAAAATACACAATAATTTTATTAAGTGCTTATATTAATTTATTTTCAGAAATAATTTCTACTAATAATTTATGTATTTATGACCATTTTAATGATGTAGAAACAATATCACCTTTATTTTATAATATTTGTGAGATCTTACAAAAATTTAAAAGTAATAACTACTTTTTAAATACTTGTAAAGATAAAAATCAATTGTTAGATATGAATATATATGTGAATAATATTATACTTGATATTACTAATATTATAATAATATTATCAAAAGAATGTAGACACATAAGTGAAAATATACTTTTAACCTATAATATGTTTGTATTAAATTGTTTAAATGATTGGAATAAATCAGATATATGTAATGTACATTATTTACCAAAAATGAAAAGCATTATACTTAATTTATATAATGTAAATTATTTTAAAAATAATATTAATGATATATTTTTATTTTTAAAAATTTTTAAAAAATTCCTTTTATTTTATGATACTATTTTGATAACAAGAAAGGAGTTAATACAAATAGTCAAAATTTTAATGTCCATATATGTAGAATTGAAATTAGATAAATATAAAATACAAGATAATAAAGATGATAGTAATAATAATATATATGTGATAATTAATGGATATGATAAAATATTTTCAATATTTGATATGTTCCTATCTTTAGAATGTGATAAATATTTAACTACTTATCAAAATATATACCATTCTAAAATTGAAGATATAGTAAATAATCTTGATCATTTTAAAATATATAATATATTTAATGACAATGATCGAATATTTAAAGTAGCTACCAAGTTTTTTGTAAGTGAAATAATTATGTTATTAAATGTACCACTAGTGACAGTACCAAAAGCAATTGTTGATCATATGAAGAAATATTTACGTACTTATAGTAATAATCAGGATATAAATCCTAATAGGGATGATTTTTCGTTCGATTTTTACTTTTATATAGTAAATTGTATTTTTAAAAATAGTAGGAAAAAAATAGAAATGATAGAATATAATATTAAGTTGAAAAATATGGAGAAATATAATTTGATAAATAATTCGGAATATATAAATAAAAGTGAAGACATTATTGCTGAACAGACAAATGAGGATATATATCCATCAGTTTGTGATGATAAAAATGGAGATAATAATAATATGAGTGACCATAATATTTCACGTGATTTTAATTATATGAGTGATGATAATATTTCACCTGATTTTAATTATATGAGTGACCATAATATTTCACCTGACAATAATAATATTAATAATTATGAATATCTTCACAAAATAGATGATAACATATCAAGTCATTCCATTCATGAGAACTTTAAAAAGTTGATATATTCAAATATAAAAGATGAACAAGAAAATATACAAAATTATTTAAATATAAAAGAACAAAAAATGTTCATTTTATTAGAAGAAAATTATAACGAATTATTTTTAAAAAATATACTTACATCTTTTGATATAATTGCTGTACCATATCCAAATAACTTACCTAATAATCTGAAGTTAAAAATGTTAAATATATATTTATGGATTATGAGATTTTTAAATATAAATTGTTCATATTATATAAATGAATTTAAATACTTTCCTTTATTAAATTTATTATTCGATATTACACTTAACATAAATGATCAGTTTCATAAATATGGTGATAAGGATAAAATAGGTTTATCACTTTCAGAACATCAAAGTGATAATAATTTAAAGAATGAAAATAACATTAATATGAATCAACATATTGATGAAACGAATGAACGTAAAAGTCTTATCTATGAAATTTTATTTTGTATAAAAATATTTATAAGCAAATATCTTTACAATTTACATATATTAAAAGTTCCCAATATTGTGAAATTTTTAAATATCCTTTGTACATATAATAAAAAATTAAATAATTACAAAAATGATATAGAAGAAATATTACGTGATCAAAATATACCTATTACCAAGTTATTGTTAAATATAAAAAAAGAAGATGAAAATATAGTTACACCAATTTTAATAAAAATAATATTTTGTCTGTTAAAAAGTAATATAAAAAAAAAAGGACAATATAAAATGAGGAAAAATATGATATTTTATTTATCGGATATTTCTAATAATAATTATTGTTACTTATTTTTGTCTGTTATATATTCATATATTAATGTTTATGAAAATAAAATGAATTATAATAATTTACTCAAATATTCAAATAAAGAACTTGTACTTATAAATTTTCTAAACTCAACTCAAGAAGATTTAAATAATTTGTGGTATTATGAATTTAATGTACAAAATATAGATAAAATTATTAATAAAAATGGAAATATATTTTCTTATGAAGATATGTTTAAATCATCCTATTGGGTGTTTCAAAATTATATAATTGAAATAAAAAAGGAAGCTTTATTTGAAACATTTTATTTTAATAAAAATTTTAATATATTAGGACAAATATTAAATGTTATGAAATTTAAGTTAAATAAATATTTCCCTTTCTTTCTTCAAATATTTTTAACCATTATGCATTATATTAATAGTTATAATTATATTTTGAAAAATAAAAAAGTCAAAAATTTATTTATGAAAATGTGTCATATGGTACATTATGGAAATAATGGTGTTATGGCAGCTTTTGATGAATATTTAAATTTACATGAAAAACAATTAAATAATATAAAATCAAAAAGTCTAATTAATGACAATGGTGATAATATGAATGGTGGATATGTAGACAATCCAAATAATTATGAAGATAATATATATTTTGATAATTCAAATAATATGTATAATTTAAATTATGTACAAGCAACAAATGATAGTATTATATGTACTAACGAAAAAGCTATACAAATAAATACCAAAAGAGCATACCTAAAAAATATACATAAAACATGTATAGAACATATACATTTTATCATGAATAATTATGATGATATAATTCTACCCACATTAATAAAATCAAAAAATTTATTTACATTTATATTTTATAAAAATCTAAAAAATATCGGAAGGAAAAATAATTTTCTAAATATATTATTTCATATATGGTCAAAAAATGAAGCCTATTACGATTTATACAATAGTGTAATACCGAATTCTCTTTTAATATTAATTAAAGCAATTAATAATAAACGTATTATAAATAAATTAAATAACAAGGAATGGACCTATGCAGTCGATAAAGTATATGATATAATTTTACGTTTGTGTGGTTATGATACTGATACATTTTTTACATCTAATGTTTCAAGAGAATATAAAAATGCAAAAAAAAAGAAAAAGAACGATAACAATAGTAATATTAATAATATTATTAATGAACATTATCTTTTATTGGATAACAAAATAAGTACAACATTAAAAAAAATTAATAATTATAATTTTCATTATAATTCAAAAGGTATGATTATATTAAAACCTTACATATCACATATCATTGTTTGTATTCAAAAGACATTATTAAGGAAATATAAATTATATGTAATTCAAAATGGTAATATGTTCAAATCTATTAGGAAAAACAAAAATATTGATGAATTAACAATTATTAACAATAAAGAGTTACATATATTAATTGAATTATCAGCTATAAATAAAAATAAAATATATAATATACATATTATCAATTTGTTAATTACTTTTGTCTTAATTAATAAAAATTCATTACATACTAAAAATATAGATTATATACATAAAATTAAATTAATATTAATAGCTATAAAAAAATTAATTATTAATATATCGAATACATCATCAGAAGAATGGGCAAAAAATCATATAAGATCACGTAAAAACACAAAGAAAAAAAAAACCAATTTATCATTCAATAATATAAAAAATATCAGAAATGTAGATAATTTAAAAATGCATACACAAATTAAAAATAATATAAATCATAAAAATGTGCTTAATTCTTCACATGTAACAAACGATGAAAATACAATAAATAAAAAAAAAAAAGATAAAATTTTTAGTTCGACTTTACAATATTTTTCTGAATCTTATTATAACATGTTAAAAACAAATATGTGTTATAAATTAAAAAGTATGTTATATGAAATTATTCAAAGATGCTATGATATGAAATGTCGAATTCTTACAGCAGAACTTTTAATTATGATAGGATGTATATTTTTGCAAATAAAAAATGTTCAGAAATATTTACAGATATTTAAAAAAAATGTAGATACATTCTTGGAAAAAACAAATAATTTAAATTATAATTCTAAAATTGTTTTAAAACATATTATTAAAATACCTATAAGAACTCAATTAAAAAATAAAAATATTTCTACAAATAATTATTATTCTTTTCTTCAAACTGCACAAATATTTTATGGTCTTAATATTTTCCATACAAAATGTTCTACATATGAATATGATTCTGATGTACAATTTTTAATACTCCTAGATTTATGTAATATTAAAATATCATATAAATTATTGAAAGAATATATGCTCAATGGTCAAAGTAAAAAATATATAAATTATCAATTAAATGAAGAGATAACCCTTTCTTCAAAACAGAATGATAATATTATTTATACACAAAAGGATTTGAAAAAATTCACAGCGAAACATTTATTTTTTAATAGCAATTTATTATTCTTTGAAGTTTTATTAAGACATTCATTATTTTTAATATTTAATGAAGAAACGAATGATATGGTAAGAGACAAATCTATACAGTTTACGATATTTTTTACAAAGTTGTTGAAATGTTTGTTAACTGGATATGAAATAGATAATAAAAATACAAATCTTAACACAATTGACAATAATATTGTGCGCAATATAAAAATATGTATACATTTTGTTATTAATATAATAATTCCAAAATGTTTGAATGCTCTTAAAAGAAATATTAATGAATTTACGAAAATAAGTCTACAAATTATTTTAATTGCATCAAAAAATATATGCCCATATATAAATGTATTGAAACTTTTAAATATTGAACAATTTATAAAACATGTTAAGATGATATTTGCAAAAAATCATATTTCTTTTTTATCACCTTCTAAAAATAATATTATAACAAGTAATAGTTATGCAAATTATTTTAATAATAATAAAATAAATGATGAAAATAATAATGAACCATATTTTAAAATATTAGAAAAATTATTATTTTATGATTTATATTATAATATATGTAATACTACTTCGTCTATAAGTAATTCTATACAATATATAAATAATAATAATATTACAAAGAATAAGAATAATCAAATGGTTTATGTAAATTCCAAAAATAAGTATAATGATATAATTGTTGAAAATATAATAGATTTAAAATCAGAGAATAATTTACAAGGTGTTCAAAAATTAAATATTATTACACCAAATTTGTGTTTCTATACAATAAATAAAATAATTATACCTTTATCTTTAAATTTTATTTTACAAAAAGATACCAAAAAGGAAACCTATAATAAAGCACTTTCCTTACAAAGTATGAAATTATTAGGATTGTGTTCAGAAAAAATTGGCGTAAAAACAATTTATTTTATATTAAGATTATTATTATCAGAAATGAAGAAAAATTTACATAATAAAATGTATGTAGAAAAAACAATTAGTCATGTCGTAAGAGCTTATCATTTTAAGGAATTTCAAAAATTGCAGTATGAACATATATCTACAAAATGGAATTCTAATAGTAAAGGTGAGGACAAAATAAGGCAAAATGATAAATCAGTACATAGTAATATGGTAGATCCGTCATTTAATAATAATATGAATCAAACTCTAACTAATGATAATATAACAAAAAATTTATCACTAAAAGATAACAAAAAAAATAATATTAATGGTATTAATAATAATAATGATGGTGATGGTAATGGTCATGGTGATGGTGATGATCATGATTATTTTAATAATTTGGATCAAACAATATCAAATACATATTATGAAAAGAAAAAATCGAACATACATACGAACAAATTCATCTGTGACATATTACCAGAACTGAAATATTTAATGTTCGACAAAAAATTAATTAACGATAAAAAGAAACAGAAACGTTATATAAACAATTTGGTTGTTGATTATAAAAGCAAAGATTCTGTTGCAAAACCTGATATAATACTGACCTATCTAGTTATATTAAATAAAATAAATTATAATTTTGAAAAAGAATTACGTAAAATAATTTATAAATTATGTTATTGTTTATCATCCAAATTAAATATGGTAAGAAGTGAAGCAAAAAAAACCTTATGTTATATTTCTATGTATCTTGGATTAAATTATTTTGATTTAATCATTAAGCAAATGTCTGATTATTTAACCAAAGGATATCATATACCTATTTTTTTATGCACAACCAATTCTATTTTAGAATCTGTTTTGTATGAAAAAGATAAATTCTTAGATAAGAATTATCTTACCATCAAATTTAATGTTCTGAATGAAAGAAATTTTAAAAGAACTAAAGTAAAAAATAATGATTTGACCCTAAATAACAAAGAAGAAGGGATTATAAAGGATCAAATAAATAAAAATGATTCCAAAAGAGAGAATGATAAAACAAATGATAATTCTTACTATACCGAATTTTGTGCAAATATTTTTAATATGATTAAACTTGAAATAATTAACGAAATTGAAAAGAATACGGAAGATGTAAATAAAAAAAGAATTAAACAAAAAACTAAAGAAAGTAAAAAAACATATGGTTCTAATATTATAAGGTTATTAACAAATATTGTTACAGAATCATGTATTGAAAATAATATATTAACATTTTTGGAGAGCCTTTTTAGTGGAGATTCCTTTCAAGATAATGAAGTAGATAAATATTTTATTTTTAAAAAAAAATATATATTTATTGTAACATGTTATTTTAATGATTTTATTAAAGGATTAGAAGAAAATAAAAAAATTAATTCCAAGTTTATTTTAAATATTATATATAAATTATTAATTAAATCTATATATTTCTTTAAAGGAGATATAAATTATGAAAATTTAATGGCGGTTATGAAAGATTCAAATATTTTACATTTCAAATTTAATCAAATAAATGATAAAATTATTAACTATCCAATTTTTAAGAAAAGCTTCCATTTTTATGTAACTATTCAAACAGTAAAAGAAAAATATTTAGGATATAATTATGAAAATAAGACTATTCAATATCCAAAGAAAAGAAATAATCTTGAAATAATGGAGGGCTCATTTCAAGGAAAAAATATATATGATTCTATACAAAAAAGCAATAAATATGATTTTCAAGTTCATGCACAGATATTGGCAAGAGTATCTTTAAAATTATTTCTTTTTATAATAAAACGTTCTTCTCAAATATTTTCTGATACAACAAATGTGTTAGATACAAATGGAAGTAATAATAATAATATAAATGATAATAAAATAAACGGATTTATAAACAACACAGATGATTACATCAAAAGAAAAGACAAGGATTCATATAATAATATATATAACGTATCAACATTTGTTCAGTTCATACATATAGTTGAACCTTTACTTGTATATTGTTTTTGTTATGGTAAAGAAGAAGTGTTTATTTTAGCATCCAAATGTATAAAAATCATTAAAAAGAAAAAATATTGTGATTTTAAAAAATTTGGGAAATTAATAATTTTATCATCAATAGATATTTTAAAAAATCTTCCAAATTATCATAGTAGAGAATTTGATAAACTAATTGTATCATGTATTGATACACTTATATATTTAATAAAAGGTAATGATAAAAATGATATCATGTCTTGGTTAAATTCAAACGTATCCTTAGATCATAGTTACAATAATACAACAAATAAAGATATAAGTGATGATGAAAATCCAAGAAAAAAATCAAAAGGAGAAAAAAATGAAAAATATAATAATAAAACAAATGGAATTTTTAATAAGGAAGAGGAAGATAAACATCAAAAGGTACAACAAAGAAATAAAAAATTATGTTATTTATTAGATGAAAGTGTTTTGTCATCTCATAATTATAATGGTGATAATGATTATAATAGCACAACAGATGAACAAGAGGAATGTATGAATTCATTACGATATTGCCTACTGAATCAAATACATTTATTATTAGAAAGTAAAAATCATATATTTGAATTATTAATATTATTTAAAAATTGTTTATTACGTGAAGATGTAAATAATATTCTAAAAAAAGGTCCTGTAATTTTAAAAATAAATATGTGCATTGAACAAATATTTAATATAATGGTTGAAGAATCACATAATTTGAAATTATCCTTTTTATGTGGTCAAATATATATAGACTTTTTTATGCGTTTCCCATTATCTCAAAAAGAAAAGAAAAAAAAGTTTTTCAATATTTTAAATAATTTAAATGATGAAAATGACGAATCAAGAATAGCTGTATTAAATACCATATATCTGTTCCTAAATAGGGCAAATTCAAAATTGTTAAAACAAGAATTTTATTTTATAACTTTTGCAAGTCTTTTAATAAATTTTTCGAATGAAACAAATTATAAATGTAGAAAAATGTATGTATTCTTAATATCCTTACTTTTTCAGCAAATAAATGATTTGGATTTTATATATAATTCTTACAAAATTATTAAGCAAAATTTATTATCAGGTATGAAATCATCTTTTGTATATTCCTATTTATATGTATTACCAATTTGTACCTCATTTTTTCATAAGGACATATCAAATTATTATAGATTACTATTTAATGATATATCACAACAATTTGAATATCACAAAAAAATATATACTAAGGAATATAGGAGGACTAAAAAGGAGGAAATAATGAACCTTTGTTTACAAGCTAAGGGTGAAATTACAAATGGGTCAATATATAATGGAATTAATAATAATAATAATAATAATATGTTTGATGAAAACAAAGTGGATACCCAATTTGAACATAAAATTCTTAATCATTTTATCAATCAATTATTAACATTTATCAACAAAAAAGAAGAAGGAAAAAATATAAATATTTGTTCAAATTATATAGAGGAACAAATTAAAAAAAAACAAAATTGTAATAAAATAAATATATATAATAATGATATAGAACATATGAATAATAATTGTATCATACAAGGTGAGAATAATATTTCATTAAATATTACACAATATTATAATATAACATTCATGAAAAATCAACTAGAAGATTTATTTTTATCTATCATTTTTCATCTAATAGATAAAATATTTATAAATATAAAATTGATTGTTAAAGATTATGATGATATAATAAAATATGTATTCACATCAATTGAGAACATAACATATTTTTGTAATAGATATGATATATACAAACAAGTAGATAATGATATTGTATATTTATTTTATAAATCATTAGAACAAATAATTGCTTTCTTAGATATAAATTTAATCGAAAATATAATACATGAAAAATATAGTCATGAAAATTATAAGGATATTTTTATAAAAATGATAGAATTAAAAAATAGGAATAATAAAAATAATTATAATGATAATATTTTATTATCATATCATGATAATAATTATGAAAAATTAATTATGTATTTTCTATATTTCTGGAATTTAATTTTTACACATGGATTAATGAATAAAAATCCATATATACAAATAATATCTATGAAAATAATAATAAATTATATAAGCAAAAAATTAACTAATCCATTCTTTCCATTATTATTAATTAAATTGTATACAACAGATAAATTTATTATAAATATTATTATCAAAAAAATCTTATCTCTATTATTAAATTATACATTTTTAGAATATTTCTATATATATTACAAAGAAGTAAGTTCCTTACTTTGTAATATATGTAACTTATTAATATCCTTCCCTTGGATTACTAATGGTTATAATAGTGAAGACAATAAATATGATATTAATCATGTGAAGAATTATGACTATATGAAAAATTTAGAAACATTAAATAATTCATTAAAATTAAACAACAACGACATTAATATTTACAATAATAATAATATGGATAATATATCAACAAATGAAGAAAATAAAAATATATACATAACAAAAAATGTACATAATAATATAAGTGACGAAGAAGATGTGTATAATAATTCAAGTGAAGAACAAGAATTTAACAAGGTAAATAATATATTAAAAGAAAATGATGAAGATGAATATAAAAATAATCATTCCATTTATAAAGACAAAACAATTGATTATCAAAATAATAAAGATAAATTATATGTTAATCAAAATATCGTTATAAATAAAGAAATATTATCTTATAGCAAATTTTTCTTAATAATTATAACCCTTTCTCGTGCAATAAATTTACACCTGAAAAATAAAAAAAAATCATTCACTCGTATATATACTATATTAAATACATATAAACAAATCATTCAAGACTTTCCTGTGAATTTATGGAATAGAGAATATGGTATCATAAATAATGTGCTCATTCCACTGTATAAAATAGCTTCAATTTTTAAAAAAAAGTAAGTCAAAAGGGGAAAAAAAAAATATATATATATATTTGTGTGTGTGTGTTCATATTTAATATGTATAAGGAATTTATATTCATTTTTTTATATTTTATTATTATTCTTTACATTAAAAAAAATAATAAATAAATAAATATGCATTTAATATATATATATATATATATATATATATATATTTATTTATATAATTTCATTTTATAGAGATTTTGTCTTAAATGAAAATATATTTCATGAAACGGACACGTACAAAAAATTTTTATACTTGTCCAGTTTTTCTTGGTATATAATATCTTTATTGGAAAAAAAATTAGAACATAACCAAGACGTATTTAATAAAGCTTTTATCCAAACAAGACAGGTAAAATATAAAATATATGTATTTATTAATTTTTCTGTATATGTTTTTGTTATTTCATAATATTTTATAATAAAAAGCTCATAAAGGATCAAGACGCATGCACTATAAATTTGACATAGTTATAAATATATATACACATACATATATATATATATATATATATATATATTTATTTATTTATGATTATTATTCTTTTAAATTTTTGTAGAGCATCAATCGAATAAGATTTCTCAGGAAAAAGAAGAAAAAGTTAATGGCTGTTACAAATCCAAAAGTTTTTATATTGAATAAAATGAAAAGAAGAAAAAAAAAACAATTACAAAAGAAACAAAGAAAAATCATGTTATAGAATAAGTCTAAATATATATATATATATATGTAATATGTGATTATATTTATTTGTTCTATTATTAATTTGTTTGTTTTACAATTTTTAACGTTTTAATGAAATACACATTTGTAGTTTCTTATTTAACTTTCTTTTATTTTATTAATTGTTATTTTTTTCCCCTTTTTTTTTAATTTATATATTTTATATAAAAAAAAAATAATAAATAAAATAAAAACAAAGAACTTTTTAATATATTTTAAATAAAATTTGCTCTAATAATTTATTGTTGTTGTATGTATATATGAATTTATCAATAAAATATAAATTATATCAAATTGTTATTAAAAAAAATGAGAAGGAAACTATAATATATTATATAATATTTGTGTTTATATATATTACACATAAGTATAATTATTAAATTATTACTATTATATATATATGTATATATATTTTTAGTATGTAATACTCTTTTAACAATATTTTTAATATTTATATTGTTGCATATATTTATAAATATACACCGTGTTGTAAAGAATCCATAAAAAAATATGTAGTTTTTTTTCTTTTAGTCTAATGAGAAAAGTATATAAATAAATATATGTATATATATATATATATATATATATATATATATATATGTGCTTTCAAAAGGTTTCCTTATAGGTCAAAAAAAAATGAAGAAAATATATTTATGCATTTGTCTTATGACAATTGTTATCTTCAAAATTTTTAAAAATAAGCAACATATAATGGATAAACATTTTTATGACAGAAATATTTATAAAAAGGATAACCATAGATTTACATGTAACCTTTTTTTAATTCTATATTTTCCATATAAGAGAAGTTTATATAATGATACTTTATTTTGTCAATTAATAAAAGGAAATACGTTTCCTTTCAAATTAAATGTGAATCATAATTTAAAGTAACATCTGTAAAAAAAAAAAAAAAAAAAAAAAAAAAATATATTAATAATGCTATAAGAATAAATCTACACATATTAATATATACATATACATATATATTTTTCTATTCCTTCAGATATTATATATTCGACATAATTAATCCTAATATTATAAAAGTTAATATATTTATAAATTATTTAATCTTATTATACAAAATTAATAAAAATGAAATTTATGTAAGATACCCTTTCTTCTCATCAAATAATGTTATAACAAAATTTATAAATAATACAACCAGTAGAATAAAAACTTATAATAATTTTCCAATTTCTTTAAAAGGTACACCTTTTTTTACTGGTACAAATGATATGAATAAATCAACACTATACCATAAAATAGAAAATGTTATTAACCACTTAAAGATATTTTACAGTCATACAAAATTTGTATTTTATAAAATATCAAAAGATGGATTCATAAGAAAAAGTGTAATAATAAAATATCAAAACAAACGATATCTTAGTGAACACAAATATATAGATCAAAACCAAAGAGGCCTCAAAAAATCAGAAGATGATGCAATTAAAAAAGCAGGAGATATGAAAAAAGAACAAAAAAAAGAAAGGTATTCTCCATACAATAAATCATATTTAAATGAAGAAGAAAACACATTTAGTAATTTACATGCAGCAAAATATATTTCCAAAAATAGAACTATTAAATATAAAAAGAATAAAATTAAAAAAATAGAAGAAAACATTTTTAAAAAAATAAAAACTAAAAAGCAACATATTAATAAAAATCAAAGTATTAAGTTAGAATTATCATCTAGTAGGAAAGATCCTAAAATTGATATTAATAATATTATAAAAAATAAGAAGAATATATACATGATGGATAATACAACTTTTGTGGAAAATCTTATGAAAAATCCCATGAAAGATCCTATGAAAAATCCTATGAAAAATCCATATGTAATATATAAACAAGAATTTATTAGAAGTTTGAACACACTAACATCTTTAAAATTTTATGGTATGGATTTAAATAATTTAGAATATCAAATATTATCTATATATGATTCAACTGATGAATGTAAAGGTACAAAATTAGGAGAAATACATATTCTTGAAAAATATAATTCTTATATAGTTACTGATTCATTTAAAATAAAGAAAACTGGTCTATTCCTTATATGTACTCCATTAACTTATATAGAATCTGTAGGGGTATTAAAAGTTCAAAATAATTTAATTGATGAATTTGATAGTGTAATTAATAATAATAATATATCAACATTTAATTGTTCAACAGATCCAAAATCTATATTAATTTATTCGAAAGAAAGGCTTGTAAATATAAATACTATTAATAATGAAGAAATGAAACCTGAAGAATTTATTGACCTTTCCAAATATTCTGAATATTTACAAATTGATATTTCTCTTCTTGGTTGTTCAGCTAATATCAATGGATATATTGTGGTATTAGATAAAAATGTTATATATGTTTTATTTAATAAAATGATAAAAGAAATTATTATTCATTTTTTAAAAAATCCTATAGCTATATATTTATATAATCATACTATATTTGTAACTGATGCAGAACGGAAAAATATTTTTCGTTTTATATCGAAATATATTTTAAAAAAAACATCTAAAAAATTGACACCTATATGGAATTATTATACATATTTGAAATACCAAGAAGAAAATGGGAAAGGTTTAGATAAGAATATAGAAGGATCAAATGAATTAATATCAAATATATTAAGAACTAATAAATTATTAGAAAAATCAGATACAATAAAACGTATAGATGAATTTAATAACGGAAAAAGTTATCTTATAAAAAATACTCAATTTTTAAGTAGTCTAAGTGAATATCCTTCAATGAATAAATATCCTATAAGTCTATTAAATGAAAGTTTTACATTGAATTATCCTTCAGGTATTGTGGTTGTTAATGATACAATATATTTTGTTGATACAGGATTACATGTATTATTTTCTTATTCTTTAAAAAAAGGAATTATAACAGAAATGTTTGGTTATTTAAATTATACAGTGAAAAGTGAGAACGGATTAAATAAACCATATTCCTTATCATTATTTTCTACAAATAATGGAAATACAAATTTATTATTTTTAAGTGAATTAACAAGTTCACGTATTTTAATATTTGAAATAAATAATTCTATTAAATTATATTTAACTTATAATAATAATATTAATTTTGATGTAATCACATCTATTGTAACTACATCTTATTATTTAATCATATGTGGATTAAAACAAAATATTGATATTTATAAAAGTTATATAACATTTATTAAAATAGAAGAATTATCACATATAGATATACAATATAATGAATATGATACAACATTATATTATGGAAACAATTTTTCTCTAGACCCATTAATAAAGAGTACAAATATTAAAGAATTCAAAATGGAACAAGTAGAAAAATATACAAATAAAATAATTAACACAGGATTAAAAATTGATAAAGACACAGGAATTATAAGTGGAAAAATTAATATATCAACTGAATTTCATATTAAAATATTTATAAAAGATTATTTTAAAAACAAAACATTAACCTTTCTTAATTTTGTTTCTTCTTGTCCAAAAGGATTTAATATTGAAAATAAAAAATGTATACCATGTCCTATCGGATTATATTATTCTAATAAAAATAAAAGTATAAATAAATGTATACCTTGTGAAAATTATAGAAAAAATTCCACAACGTTATATAATACTTCTAAATCAAAAAAAGAATGTTTATGTAAACCCGGTTATTATCTAAAAGACAAAAAATGTGTTAAATGTGTTGCTGGGTTTTATAAAGATCAAATAGGAAATTTCAAATGTCAAGGAACATGTGAAAATACAAAAATAAGTATAGAAGTAGGAGCAACAAATTATGAAGAATTAAAATGTACATGTAAAGATGGTTATTTTACAGATAAAAAGAAAAAAGCATGTATCCCATGTCCTTTTGGACATTATTGTATATATAATCCTAAAGAAAAATATAAAGCAAATATTATTCGTTGTAAAATTAATAAATTAACATTACACAGAGGTTCAAAATCATCTAATGATTGTATATGTTCTCAAGGTTATTATCATGATTATAAAATGGATCAATGTCAATTATGTAATTATGATCAATATAAATCACATATTAGTAATGATCCATGTACCCCATTTATATCTCAATCTTTAATTAATCAAGAATATCAAACCAATGAAACATATTATCAATATACAAATATATATATTAAGCAAACAAGTAATATTATATTTGCTCCTAAAAAAGGTTCTAAAATGTTTCATGAAGCTACTTTATGTGAAACGGGATATTCATATAGTATGAATAAATCTATATGTTCGATATGTAAATATAATAATTATTGTTTAGGTTTAGATTATTCAAGTATTATATGTCCTAGAAATTCTATAACTATCAAATTAAAAAGTGTTAGTGCTTTAGATTGTTTGTGTATAAAAGGATATGGAAGAATCATAATTAATACTAACCAATCATTTACCATATCATGTATACCATGTCCGTATAATACCTTTCAACCTCATCATTCATATGGAAAATGTATTCCTTGTCCCCCTCATACATTTACTAAAATTACTGGAGCTACATCAATAACTGAATGTATACCCAAAAGGGGATATTATAATCTATCATTTGAATATATATATTTATATTCAAAACAACGAATGTTAAACAGTATTCCACATTTTATTCAACACTATCATTACGTTTTAAAGAATATATATGAAAATGTTGTCAAAAGAGAGAAAAAGAAAAGGAATAATAATAAAAAATATATATATACAACTCACAAACGATTTATTTTAAATAGAAAAAATACCAAATATAGTTATTTTCCACCTTACATTAATATAGAGGACAAAAAAAATATATATTATGATAAATATAAAATACCCAAAATTACTAATAATATACATAGTTTGAAAAGTCCATACAATAATATATTCCATACAAATTATTTAAAAAATATTTTTATATTTATGGATTTATTCAAAATTAATAAATATATATATAATCAAAAGAGTAAACAACAAAGAGAAACTATAATATATGGTCATAATAATTTATCATTTGTTCATATAAAGAAGGAAAAGAACTTTTCATATGATCAACAAATAAACAAGTATAATATCAATCTGGAAAATAATAATATTAATAATAATAATAATAATATTTATAGTAATAATAATAATTCAAATTTTGTTACACAAACGAATGAAATAAATAAGGAATATACAAAATTATTATCCACAAAAGAACAAAATATATCATCTCATTCAACATCTATTCTAAATAATCAAATTATTAACGAAGAAAATAGGAACCTAATCTTCAATGCATCAGACACATATAATCATATTTTATCTCAAAGTATTAATATAATATCACATGATATTAATGATATATTAAAAATTATAAAAGCAAGAGAAGAAAATTATTTTATTAATAAAAGTAAGGACATAAAATATACCTGCTATGAAAATGAAGAAGATAAAGTATCTAAAAAAAGAAATCATTTTATGTATGTATATACTATACCTGAAATTGATGTAATGAGCTGTTTAAATGCTTGTATATCTAACCTATATTGTACAGGTATCGAAATGAATACAACAGATAATAAAGGGAAAACAAATTTATCTATTATGTTATATAGAAGTTATGGTAAGATATTTATTAATTTATATAAATGTAGTTTATATTTTTATGAAGATTTAACATATTATTATAAAAAAGAAAATTTTAAAGTAATAAAAAATATAGAACAATATAACAATATATATAATAAAATAATTAGTTGTGTTATTCAAAAAAACCCTATACTTCATTTATGGAAAATTTATTCCCTTCAAAAATGTCCACATAATTATTATTGCGAACAAAAATCTTTAAAAAAAAAAAAATGCCCATTAAATTCAATAAAAACAATATATGATGGTACAATAAATGATTGTTTATGTCTACCTGGTTATTATTTAAAAGGTAATATAAAAACATGTGTCCCATGTGAAAAAGGAAGTTATAAAAATACAATATCTAATGATCCATGTGTCAAATGCCCTATTAATTTTACTACATTATTTGAGACATCCAATTCTGTATATGACTGTGTTTGTAGAAAGGGATATTACTTTTCATGGAATACAAATATTGACACAAATCATATTATAAATAAACATATTATTAATAATAATATTAGTTCTATATACAGGAATAAAAAAGAAATTAAACTGATAAAAATATTAGAAGAAGAACATACTTTGAACTTAATAAAGAAAAAAAAAGAAAAAGATAAATTTATATTACGTAAAAAATTTTATACTAGATATGGAGAAAATATTCATAAAAAACAGATATCTTTAAAACGAAAAGATAAATTTTTTCATGAAAAAAAAAAAAAAAAAATAAATAAACATTTGAATTTTTTACAATTGAATGAAATATTAAACGTTCCTATTTTTAATGATAATCAAAATAATATATATAAGAATAAAAATAAACAAGAAAATGATAAAAGCATACAAATGAATTTGGAATTGAAGCAAATATTTTTACATTCAAATAATATTTCTAATAAATATATGAGAAATGATTTTTTACAAATAAATGAAAAATATTACATTAATAAATCAAATAATTATTACCATAATAATTACAATGAATATATATACAAGGCTCAATGTACCAAATGCCCTAGTAAAATGTTTTGTCCAGGTTATTGGTTGGAAAACTATGAAAATGAGATACATCATCCTCCTATATATTGTCCGAAAGGGTCTCTAATACTTGGTACAACGTTAGAATCAACAAATATTCATAAATGTATATGCAAAAAGGGTTACAGTATAAATAAATCCATAAAACCAAAAAGAAAGAAAAATATAAATGTTGATACTAACGATAAGGATAATAGTAATGATAATAGTACTACTTTCAATAATGATAATAATATGTGTATTATGTGCAAAGAGGGATATTATAAAGATGTTGTAGATAATTCTGTATGTGCAGGATTATGCATAGAATTTTCTACATCTTTTAAAGGGTCTATTAGTAAAAAACAATGTTTTTGTACAGTTGGAAAATATATGATTCAAGATGAAAAGGATGAAAATAAATGTATTAACTGTTCGAAAGGATCAATATGTATTGGTGGTTTTAAATTTAAATCATTAAGAGAATTAATAAAAAATCAATATTATATAAATTTAAATATTTATGATCATTCTATACCTCTACCAAAAAAAGGATACTTCGCTACCTTCCAAATTAATCATGAAGATTTTAAATGGAAACCATTAAATTCATTACATATAGAAATTAATAATTATCAAAAAGGGAATATAATAATAAATGACAAAATAATTAATTATTTGTTTCATAAAAAATTAAATCATATAAATATAGGCGAAAAAAATGAATATGTTGAAGCTGATAGAGGAATATATATAAAGAAGAACCTAAATAATAATTCTGTTATCCAAAATAATAATAATAATAATATAAAATCTTTTGTAGAAGGTGGTAAGAATTTAAGAGAGAGAAAAATGAAAAATATTCCTAATGAACAACCTATATTAGTAAATGAAAAATTAGAAAAGATAATATATAAAAATAATTTTTTAGTAGTAGATAGAATACCTGATTTTCATTTATGTCCAATCAGTAATAGATGTATGGGTACTTCATTTAATTTATGTTTTAAAGGTTCAGAAGGATATTTATGTAATAACTGTATAAATAGTTATGATGTTATTCATTTTCAGTCACAATGTGTTATGTGTAGAAAGAAAAAAAGAGAAATGATAAATTTATTAATACATAAATGTTTGTTTTATATAATAATATTTTTTATAATGTATTTAAATTATTATTGTTATATAAAAAAGAATTATTTATTTATTAGTATATTAAAAATATGGTATCTCTTTATTATTTGTTTTATACCTTATAGTTTTATTATTGAACCTATAGAAAATGATCTCAAAAATTATCAGTCATATTTCCAATTATATATAATATTACCAATGAGATTTATTGGACATTATTTTAAATTGAATTGTTTCTTTAATAATTCAAATACAGAAATAAACAATAATATGAAAGATAATAAGGTACACATATATATATACATATGGTACATACAAAGATTTCTTAAAATAGCGGAACCAATATTTGATTGTATTCTTTTTACCTTGATTTTTTTCATAATATATTTTTTATATATTTTATGGAATAATGAAAGAATACAAATAACTCAAAATGTTATAAAAAAACAAATAGAAAATATACAATATAATTCGTATGGGAAACATATATATGACTTTTATTATTATTATTATCAGAATAATGTAATTGATATAATAAAAAATACAAATAATAATTGTAATATTAAAAATTGGAATCAATCTTATTATGCTCATGATTATTTATCAAAAAAAAAAAAAAAAAAAAAGTATATATCCAAATGGAGTCTCAAACAAACAAAAAAGAAGTTAATCCAAGGATGGAAACATAAAATAGGAAAAGCATTTAAACATAAAAAGGAAATTTCTAAACATTATTATAATTATGAAAATAAAGAGAACAATAGTTTATGTAGTGAATCAACTAAACATGACAATTATATAAATAATAATTATATTAATTCTTCTTGTGAAGACAAGTTTATATATACAAAAAAAAAGAAAACATATTATAATAATACAAACCATTCAAGTGATGATGAAAATATATATAATGTTAAAGAAAAATTATTAAAAAAAAAAACCACAAATAATTTTGGATATGAACATATTGAAAAAGAAAAATATTGGACAAGTATTTGTTTATCAAATATATATAATATTAGAGCATTAGGTTTATTTCGTTATATACATCCTTATAATATAAATATATGGGATAAAATCAAACGTATATTCTCTGATCTGTCATGTGTATATATTATAATATTATATATTTATTTCCCTTTTATAATAATAACTTTATTAGAACTTGTATGGTGTCAATCTATTCAATATAAAGAAAATCCTTCTTTATTAATTTTATATCATATGCCATCACAAGTATGTGATTTTCAAAATAAATTATTTTTATCAGGAGTTTTATATTCTTCCTTTTTTTTTATTATATATATCATATTATTTTCTATCTATATTTATGATACATTAAAAAGTATCAAAGCCGTTGGATCCTATTCAAATAATTTAAAAAGCTATTTTTTATTTAATGGTCATAATTATCAAAATAGATGTTGGGAAATTATAAATATTATCAAAGTATCATTTATTATTATCCCTTTTATATGTCAATTATATACTAAAAGAAATATTAATTCAAAATATTTTATATGTTGTTGTATTGTACTTGTATTAATTACTGAAGTTGCATGTATTTTATTATATTCTCCTTATGATAAAAGATCAAATAATTTATTACAAAAATTAAGTCTCATATCTTCTTTTTTTATATTAATTTCCTATTTGACCGTACAAGTAGGATTCTTTTTTGATGTCACAATTTTGAATATTATTCCTATTTTTTTATTTTTCTATTTTCATATATATGTTATAAAACAAATTATCTTGGATTTTGCAATTTATAAGAACATATTAAAAAAGAAAGACAATCATATATCCTTTCATAAAAAAAACAAATCTAATGATATGTTGAATGAATATAATTTTTTATTTTTTTCTGATAAAATAGAAATAGATAACAAAAATTCCAAAACATTACAAGGAATTGATAGAACCCTTCCATATGATCAAAAGGAAATTAAAAAGAAGGATGATATAAATTATTTTAATCATAATAAAATAAATGATCTTAATAAGAAAAGGGGAAAAAAAAAGGATGAAAGAGCAAATCGTTTTTATAATGAAGAATGTAATTTTTTAAATTTTGTTTTAAGTTCAAATAATATTCCTTTTTATTCATTATATTTTGATGACAAGGAAGAAGAAATATATCTATTCCAAAATAATAATACAAGAGGATATGAATATAAAAAGGAAATTATTAACCATGTAAAATATAATAATGATATAAGAATGGAGCAAACAAAAAGAATCAGTTTAGATTTACTACATTCAGATATACTTTATTATAACATAAGGAAGGGAACTAATAATAGTGATATATCAAATATTAAAACGTATAATAATATAAAAATGAAAAAGAAAGAAAATAATGCTTACCATCAACATGATAGTAATAATATAAATAGTAACAATAATAATAATAATAATAATAATAATAGTAATAGTAATGTTAATGTTTGTGGGGAAAAAATAATATCAAATAAATTAGAACATTTTATTAGAATTGAAAGAGAATATTCTAAAGAAAAACATTATATAAAAAAAAATGAAAAAAATAATTCAGAAGATGATATATTTTTCTTAAATATTACACATTTTATAAATTGTTTTATTGATGCAATAAATATATTATATATAAATCAATCCTATGATAAAATAACAGTTGAGTGGTTAAGTTTTATAACAAGATTTTCCATATGTTTTATACATTGGATGAAAAATCATGATGAAAATATAATTAACATGGTACCATTAAATGAGAAACAATTTGAATTGAAAAAAAGAAATCTTCTTTTCTATTCTTTATTTACATCTTATAAAGAAATATATAATCTTTATCATTCTATCGACAACACCAATTCTTTTTCAGAGTGTAAAAAACGGTTTATTAATTCAAAAAATGTAAATAAACCATATAAGCACATAAAAAAAAAAATAAAAAAAAAAAATAAACAACATGATCATCATGATATAAATAATGTAAACGATATAAAAGATATAGTTGATATATATCATAGAAATTATAGGAGAAATAATAACTATAAGAGCAATAACCAAAATGAATGTTTAAATAATTATTATTTGGATAACCATAAAAAGGACAAAACTTTTATTACATCAACATGTTGTTCTTCTGAATGTTTCAACATTTCAGATGATCAATTTTTTAGATGTGAGAATGATATAATTAAAGTATTATTCGATGAAACATTATTTAATAATTTAACAATTACTCTAATGGAATTTTATTTTGCAATTTATATAATACAATTTATTGAGAGTAAAAAGTTATCAATCTTAATTTATCTATTCTGTGAGAAAAAAAAATTGTTAAGTAAAGAGAGGCAATTTTTAAAAATACTCATGTCAAGAAAACATATCATACAAAATATTATAAATAAAAATAATTTATCTACAAATATGAGTGAATATATTGAATATAATTATTATTTAGAATATAATAAAAAATTGAAAAAACAAAAAGAAAAATTACTAAATCTAATTATGAATAAAAAACAACAAATTCGAAAATTTAAAAGCATAAAAAATTTACAACTTATGGAAGAAAATATTAAGCATGGAAATAATAATATAAATACACATTTTGTTAAAACATTAAAGAAGTTATTAGAAGATGAACCTTCACATGAATCAGAAAAGAACATAAAATAAAAATATATATATATATATTTTATATATATATAAAGAAACAATTGTATGGTTCTTACCATGAAAATGTGTTTATTTGTATATATTTTTTTCTTTTTTGAAATATTTTTTGTAATGACCTTAAAAGTTATATTATATATATATATAATATATTACATGTTATAATTTTTTTAAGTATATAGAAATTAATAAAGTTTTTTTCTTGTCAAAAATTAAGAAAATAAAGCGTTTATTTATGGAGCTTCACTTTTTTCCATATTTTAATATAATTATTTTTAATAAATATATATTTATAAAATCTTAATAATTTAAATTGTCATATGGTAAATTTCACAAATTGTTACTTTTTATATATAAATAAATTATGAAATAAAAAATTAAGTATTATAAAATACATATATATTTGTGTATGTATTTATTTATTATGTATTCAATTTATGTAATATTAAAGTATAACAATATTAAGAAAAAATAATAGCAAAAAAATAAAAGAGTCATAAAATTAATCAATTATTATACATATATAATATATATATATATATATATATATATATATAGAAGTATTATAATATTAATATAAGTATAAATATATGCAAATTGTGTAAGTTGTGAGTAAACATATATATTATATATACATATATATATATGTATTATTAATTTTTTTTTTTTTTTTTTTTTTTTTTTTTTATTTATATGTACCATTATGATTTCCTTATTAATTTCTAAATAATTAAAATGGTTAATATTGCTTATATAAATATATTTTTTAAACAAATAATATACATAATATATTTATATATATATATTATTTGTTTATCCAATTTATGTATGTGTTTATAATAAACAACAAAATAAATCCTTTTTTTGAACATAAAAAAAAAAAAAAAATTATAATAAAAGTGTATACAAATACTTTAAAATACAAGAAAGAAAAAAAAAAAAAAAAAAAACAGTTAATAAATAATATTATAAATATATTTAATACCGTTGTAGTCCATATTTTTATAAAATTATGCTTTTCCATCTTTAAAAAAAAAGAAAAAAAAAAAAATGAGAAGAAATATTATTCAAAAAATTCTGTTTAATAATAAAAATATAACACTATGTAATACGTACAAAAGGGGATTTATTCAAGTTCTCTTAAAACATGGTATAAATAGTAAAGGCATACAAAATGGATTCTATAATAATAAATATATATTGAGTGCTCAAAAATTTAATGCCTTCTTTTCAACTGAAAAAAGTCAAGATCTTAGTTCTTTAAGTAAAGAACAAATAGAAGAAAAAATCTTAACGGTTCTAAAAAAATATTTACCTACAGACGTTGAAATAAAATATGATGAAGAATTAGAAAAATATAAGACCAAGGATAATCGAGCTTGGGATTTCCTTGATACCGTTGAATTCTTAATAGATGTAATAATATAATATATATATAATATATTTATTTACACATATATATATATAAATTATTTCATATATTTTACATTTTACATTTTTTTTTTTTTTTTTTTTTTTTTTTTTTTTAGATTGAATCCGAATTTAATATAACAATACCAGACGAAACAGCTGACAATATAAAAACAGTACAAGAAGTTATAGATTATATAATTCAATTAAATATAAAAAAAACTTAAACATTGTAGAATTATATTAAAATAAAATTGATATATATATATATATATATATATATATATATATACAATTTTTTAAAATATATTTCTTATAATTAATATTTCAATATAAGAGAATATTATATATATGTTAATTTATTTATTTGTATTTTTTTTCTTTTTAATAATATATATTTGTGTTGATATGTTATAAAAATATATAAAAAAATCAGACACACACGTAAACACATACCCATAGGATATAAGTTTTTTAATTTTTTTATTTTTATAAATAAACTATTATATAAACTCGTTTTTTGTCCTTATCAATTTTTTATTATATTCATTTTAACATTATTTATTATCTTATCCTTTTTCTTTATTTTTTTTTTTCTTTTTTTTTTTTTGGAGGGGAATGGATTATATGAATGCTTTTTAAAAGTAAAAAATATAGAAGCTTCAAAATTTTGGTCATTTATAAGAATATTTTTGATAGTTTAAAATAAGGAAAATATATTTTATCATAATTAAAAGTATACATTATAATATATTACAAAAATGTGTATATATATTATCTTGTTTTTCATATATATATATATATATATATTTTTATATGACATTATTTATAATTTTTACACATTTACAATCATATATAATGTTAAATATAAAAAAAATTCTTAATCTGTTTTAATTTAATATATATTTGTATTGTTTTTATATATAAGTTATATTATTACTACTTTTGAAGAGGTCATTGAAATTATAAATATAAAATAGAACAAATATTGTAAGGATCTTTTTTTTTTTTTTTTTTTTTTTTTTTTTTTATGATATTCCATAAAAAGGTAGTCATAGCAACTAATCAAAATGTTATACAATATAAAGTTTATTTTATAATATCTTATTCTTTTTTAAGTATTAAATAGTATTGTCAAAATGTCATGTGTTACATTTGTATAAGAGAATAATTTTGTTACAATATATATATATATATATATATGTATTTTTTTTTCTTTTTTTATTACATTATGTTTTATTTGATTAAGTATTATCCATATGATTGAATAATTTCCTTTTTTTCTCTAATTAATCATAAGAACCATATGAAATATATATATATATTTTTTATATATATGTCATAAATTTTTTGAATTACAAAACAAATTATTTTTATTTTTACTATTCAGACATATACTTTAAATATATTCCCCTTTAAAAAAAAAAAATAAAATAAAATAAAAGCACACATAATATAAATAATTATATAAGTTTAAAAAAATTAATTCCTTTTACACCCTTAAATATTTCAATTCTAGAAAAATTTAGTGTAAAATAAAATATATTAATATATATATATATATTTCTTTTTTTTCTTATTGTCAAAATGTAATTATATAAAATATTATAAAACTTATATTTTTTTTTGTAATAAAGAACTTTACGTTTACACATAATAAAATAAATTAATATATATGTTCATATTATATTTTCTTTGTTCGAATAACCATTCGAAGAGAGAAAAGATTAAAGAAATAAAAATAAATGTATACACTCCTTGAATCCTTAAAATAAGACATAACCAAAAAGATACAAAAAAATAAATAAATAAATAAATAAATAAATAAAATATAATACATATATATAATATATATATATATATATATATATATTTATCCTATTTAAATACCTTTAAGAGATATATCATTTCAGCATAAAATAACAGGAATGAATAAATGCATATCATCCAAAATCGAACTGAATGATGAAATATATAATAGCAATCATTCAACATTAGATATATACGAGAAAAAGAATGAAGATCGAAATAATGATATGATAAAAGATAATACAAATAGTACATATGACAAAGAATATATAGAGAAGATAAAAAGATTAAAGAAGCAAAAATATTTTGGAAATAAAACCATAGGAAAATTTTCTAGCTATATTTATTTAATTAATCAAATATTTGGATCTGGTATAGTATCTATTCCTTATGTATTTAAAAATTCTGGATGGTTACCAAGTTTGTTTGCGAATATACTTATATGTATTTTAACAATATTTAATTCTTTATTATTTTTAAGAACTATGACTATGATACCTAATAATATACATTTTAATAAAAGGTATGAATATATTTCGACAGTGTGTTATTTTTTAGGAAAGAAGAATATATATTTTTGGCTAGTTCAGATATGTTTTTATGCAAGTATATTATGTAGTAATATAATATCTATAGTTATTGTATCTCTTGCAGTAGATCATTTAATAATAAATATGTTTGGTTATACAATAGGTTTTGTTATATATCCAAATATTGAAATAAAATATTTTACTAATATAAATGAATTATATTATACAAAAAATTACATATTATGTGTAACTATAGGATATATTATAAATGCAATAGTATCTATATATTTTTCACAATCTAATTTAGAAGATAATATGAAAGTACAATTTTTATCTTTTTTTTTTTTAATGACTACTATACTTCAAATGATATATTTAAGTATTCTTAAAATATATCAATATAATACAACAGATATAAATCTTCATATATTAAGAAATAATTATACTATTAATAAATATACAGATATTAAATATCCGACAATTTTTGGAAATTATAATTTTAAACAACTTATTTCATCATATATATCATCCTATTCAACTGTTACCGTTATTCCATGTTGGGCAAATGAAATGAAATCTGATGTAAAAGTAATAAAAACGGTGTGGTTATGTAATCTTTTTTGTTGTATTATTTATTATATATTTGGTTATGTATTATGTACAGCTTATCCAAATATAAATAATGATAACATTTTAAATGACATATTACAAACACCCTTTTTAAATATATATATGAAAATATCTATATATATATTTGATATATTAACTATAGCACCTGGAATATATGTATATTGTATAGCTACCAGATATAATTTAATAAATAGTAATATCTGTTCAGAGAAAACTGCATTCCTTTTTGGTACTATATTCCCATTTTTTATTTCCTGTTTTTTCAATTCAAGATATATATTTGAGAATATTTTTACATGGTCAAGTTTGATTTTTTCTTATGCTTGTAATTTTATTACACCATCTATTATATATTTGATAGCATGCAAAAATATTCCTTTTTCAGAAAAAAACCCATTAAAATATATTCACGTATTGTATGACCCCAAAGAATATATGAATAGAAAAAGTCTCTCTCAACAAATACAAAAAGGAAACAATAATGTGTGTATTGATAAGGATATCAAAAAAAATGAAAATGCCTCTATATCTACAATGTATGAAGGAAAATATAATAATAAACATGAATATAATAATAATAATTTTTTATCAATAAATAAAATTAATGATTCTAAAGCAGAACAAATCAAATATGTAAATTCAGAGAGTAATCATTTCACAGTTCCTATAAAAACAAACTCAAAATCTAGAGAACAAAATAATATGGAGAACAAAAAAAGCGACATTTCAATACAAAATCAAACATTTCAACAAAAAAAAAAAAAAAGCGTTTCTTTAAAAACAGATAATGTTTTTATAAGGATTAATACGGAAGACATGAAAGAAGAGGAACTAATTGAATATGAAAATGATCATCAAGAGAAATACGATAATGAAAAAAATAAGGAACATACATATAATGATAAAATGAATCACACACATTATGAAAAAGATAAAATAAATATTACTGATGACAACAATGTAGGCAATGTAAAAAATATAAAAAAAACAAAACAAAAAAAAGACATGTTTGAATACAGAAAATATAATTCCCTTTTTAATACAAAGAAAAAAAATGTATCTTATAATTCTCCAAAAAAAAATGAGTCAAATTCTTATGATATTAGAAGATCAAGGAAACACAAAACAGTCATGGGGTTTGAAAAAAAAAAGAGAAGAAATAAACATGAAATGAATATAATACATGATGGGTATAACAAATATCAAAATTCAGATAGTCATAGTGATGAAGATAATAATAATAATAATGATGATGATGAAGATATTTTACATGATAAAATTATTGCAGATTTGTCAAGAGATATATATAATGATATAAAAATAATTCAAAACAATTATGAACGAGACGAATATTTAATTAAATGTTCTGACATATTCGATTCATTTTTAAATCTCAAATTGATGATGGAAACAGAAAAGAATAATAATACAAATATGGAAAGTATTTATAATGTGGCAAATAATTATAATATCAATAGTTATCATAACATAAATTATATGAATAATATAAAAGACCAATATAATACTGTTGTGGAATATTCTAATATATCTAATATGCCTATATCCAATATTTCACATATTAATCATAAACCTGAAATGAAACCTAGTTCATTTTTTTCATATCCATGTTATAAATCCATAGATCATTCAAATAATTTTTATATAAATAATGCATATGATATAAATTATAATAATATGAATATACAGGAAAAAAATAAACTTCTTGATATTGACAATGAAAATGATAAAAATCTATTATTATATTCGGATGTAAAGGATGAGGAAAAGGAGTATATATTATTCGATAAGAGAACAATATCAGAAAATACCATACAACATGAAAAAGAAGTTTATAATGAAAATAATAAATTATGTATACAACAAACAAATAATAGAATAGGCACACCAAATAATAATTACAGTGATAAAAAATATATAGAGAAAAAAAAAAATCAACTTAATGAATTAATAAATAATCAGAATAAATACAAACATCAATTTAATAATATAGAAAAAGAATTTGATATTCTCATTAGTGGAATAAATAATAAACAAAATTTAACATGGGCATTTGATGGAAATAAAAAAGAAAATGATATTCAAAACAAAAAAAATTTTTTTTTTGTTAATAATAAAAATATAAATGTATCCAATGTAATATGTTCTTTTAATTTAAACAATACATTAAATAATACATATAGAAAGTCAACAAGTTTTGGTTATTTCTATAATTCAAAATGTAAAAAATATGTTGAAGGGGGAAATGTAATTAACAAATTATATAAAATATTAAATAGGATGAATACATATGGTTCTTCACCCTTAAATTGTATATCGGATGAGGCTACTATTCCATCACAAAGGTATAGAAAACAAAATACAGATATTTATTATTATATTAACGATAAAGAAAGAAACAAAAAAGGAGAACATATGTATAATAATATATTATCTTATAATATGGAGGATGAACCATGTAATATGTTATTATCAAATAGTACGGATAAAAAAGAAGACAAAGGTAAAATATCTACCATAAGTAATGATAACAAAAAAATAATAAATAATAATAATAATAATAAAAAATATGATAATAATTTTCATAAGGATTACCATGTTGGATTCGACAATCATATAAAAAATAATCAGAAGGAAGATGAAAATAATCATGAAGAAATAAAAAATGTAAAAAGTAATTATCATAATAATAATTTAGAACAAAAAAGTTCTGTTCAATCACAAGATAAATTATTATATTCTTTAAATTCATATAATAAAAGAAGTAAAGTATATAAAGATATAAATACATTAAGTGTACCTGACAATGTTTATAATGTCATACCACAACTTAATAAAAGGAAAGGAACAAACAGTTATGACGAAGATATTAATAATTTATATAATTATTATAAATATAATTTCCTTTTATGTTTTAATGAAAATATTAAAAATAATAAAACGTTTATAAAAAATTACAACCATATTAGAAATACAAATATATACTATAATAATAGTATTTATAATAATAAAGAAAGTACAATGAAAAAAAAATATATAAATAAAAATGATAAATTAAAAATAGATATAAATATAACATCTCAAAATGATATTATGAAAAAAAATAAAAATTTTAAATCACTTTATATAAATACATTTTCTAATGATGAAAAAAAAGAACCACTAATTAATCATAATAAAAATGATATAGAAGAATTGCCAACAATTAAATTAATATGTTCAGAAAAACCAATATATGGATATGAAGATGCTTATCAAATAGACGATTATGTTAATGGGCAAATAAATGAAAATATTATACATGTATACCCTTTTATATATTTAAGAATTAAACATGTAAAAATAACTCAAATTCTTTTGGGAATTACTATTATGTTATTGTTTATAGCAATAATTTATGATTTCATATATTAAATAATATATATAATATATATAAATATATTTTTATTTTTATGTGTCAAATAATTTGTGTTATATAATATTCCATTTTTAAAAATAATACAAAAACATAGTGCAACAAACCAAAATGTACCAAAAAAAAAAAAAAAAATAAAAATAAATAAATAAAAAATAAATAAAAAATAAATAAAAAATACATATATTATATATATATATATATCCTTATAGTTAATATTGAAAAAAATAATTAAAGAATGCTATGTCATTTAATTTGAGGACATTCCTCATTTCAAAATAGGTCTCTATAGATACTGCTTGATTTCCAATAAAATTTAACACACATTTTTTTTGTTTTGTTCCGTCTTTTAAATATTTTAAATAAGAAGGAAAAAAGAGAGCAATAAATTTAGGTGTAATAAATGTTTCTAGAAATAGAATAATTTCATTAATATGTTTTTTTCTATTGTCACAATTTATAGAGCTTGGTGTAAAATTATCAATTATTTCATTTACTTTATTCGAATATAAAGCTGTTTTAAAATTATTCGATTCGATTCTATTTATAATTATTTTATTATCATATTCATTATTGATAATATTATCACATTCGTTTTTTTTTTTTAATTGTTCATATTTTGATAGGTTATATTCATTTATATATTGACTATTCCAATAATTTATAATTAGTAATATATAGGAGGGAAAAATACTAGAAAATAATTCATGGTTAGCTCTTAAAAGAAAACAATATTTGGAAAGAACACTTTCAAAATCGTTTATATATTCATTTGTTAATTTTCTTATAACGATCATAATATATCTATCATATAATTCTTTTCTTAGTATACTACAATGATGATAATATTTATACATTGGATTATTTTTAAAAGAAAAAAATATATTTTTCAAATATACACTTTGTGGTTGCATAGATATGTGATTATTTATTTTTATTTTTTTATCCATACTGGATAATGATATTAAATAATTATTATTATTATTATTATAATTATTATTATTATTATTATTATTATTACTATTATTATTGTTGTTATTATTTTTATCATTACTAATAGTAGTATTTATATTTTTTTCCACTTTTTCCATTTTTTCCTTATACTCATTGTCTTCATTATTCATTTCATTTCTATGCAAATCATTTATATTCATATTAATTTTATTCTTTTGAGATATATGATTGCCATATAAGACACCCCCATGTATTTTACTATTACATATCATGAAATACATATACGTTAACATAAAATGATCATTTATAAATCTAGAAATATCGCCATTCTGATTTTCAAATGATTTTCTCATTAATAAATTAGTACAATTAAAACCACAAAAAGAATACTCAATTATACTCAGGTTAGTAAATAATTTTGCTACATCAAATAGATTGTTATAAAAATATAAATAATTTTCTTTTAATAAGGATACGATTTGAAACTTTTCAAATATACTCATCATCTCTGATTGATTATCTAATTCTTTTAAAAGTGTTTGATAATTTTCATAAGAGTTTATATTTTTATTATTCTGAATAATTTTATCATTATTATAATTTCTATTACTCATACATATATTTTGATCATCATCAATAGGATGAATATCACATTGTTTTATAAAACTATTCACATCATTTTTTTCGTCTTTATTATTTGAAAGTAATATATTTATATCGTTCATTTTATGATTGACCAAAAGGTCTTTTTTGTCATCATTATTTATTATTTTATGATTTATATTATCTTTGGATGATATATTTATAATATTATCATTCATATAATTTTTATCAATTTTAATATGTTTATAATCTATCTCATTTGAAAAATATTCATCCTTTGTGTGTGTATGAAAATTCAAATAAAATAAAGGAGATATAATATCATCCCTTGAATTATAATGTGAAGGTATATTATTATATAATACACTTTTAACAAAATGAAATATATCATTTTGATATGTATTAGAAATATTATTTAATTGATTTATATTCATCTGACTTATATTTGGTATTCTGTTTAATAAATCTAAAGCATTAAAACATGATCTTATATCTCCATTACAATTATAAGCATAGTTTTTAATAACATCTTTTATATATTTATTTGAATGTATCATTTTATAATAATATCTTTCAATTAATATTTTTTCAAAATATGCAGGATGAATTTTTTTTAATTTTATAAAATTAACATAAGGAGAATTATTAATATCTAAACCTAATAAAGAATTTACAGTTTTTATTTGATCATAAGAATTTATTAAAATTATCATAGGATTTATTTTAAAACATTCTAAGTTATCTTTTCCAAGCATATAACAATTGGTATTAAATTCTATGTTCCCATTACATATTATATTATTATGATTTTTATTAGTTGTACATATTTCTTGTATTTCATTTTTTTCCTTTATATTATTTATATCCCGATTTTTATATTTTAATATTTTTTCTTTACAATAATTTATACGATTCAATATAAATTGCATTGTAGATATACAACTGTTTCTAAATGCTTCTGAATATTCTAATTCTGATATTGGAAGTTCATCAATAATAATGGCTCTAGTATTTATAAAATGATTATCATAAAAAATTCGTTCCTTTTCTTTTTTCTTCTTTTCTTTTATATCGATATCCATTACTTTTTTATATAAACTACTTTTCATAATTATATCCATAACATTTTCATTACTATTATTTGATAATATCCAAAACAAAAAATCTAACATTTCATCTTGGATATTTATAATATCAACAATGTTGCTCATTAATTCATCTTTTATATATATTTCATTATTTAATGATTTTATTATATCATCATATAATCTATTATTTTGTATTAAATTATTTATTATATTGTTATTTAATTTATATATTTCATAACTATATGTTATTAATTTATTATTTATTTTTTTAGACACATTTAAAGATTCTTTTATCATTATAATTGAATTTTCAAAAGAACAAGTAATTTTTATTTTTGCTACATTTTTATTTTCTTTTATATATTTATCATTTTGTGTAATACTATCTTTACCACTTTTTCTTTCTTCGAATTCTTTTATATTATTTATATCATCATATGTTATATTTTCATATGTTGTCTCTTCATGTCCCTTCCTCTTCAAACTTATGGATGTTAGTTTATCTAATAAATTCTTTCCAAATATATAATCATTTTTAAAGTTTTTTTTTTTGTTTATTAAATTATTTGTCATAATCAAATTGTTTATTACATCCATTTTTATATGATTCACAATTTTCAAATTAACCGTAATAATATCCTTTATATTTATTATTAACAACATATGTATAATTATAAATTCCTTAATAATATTTTTAAGATTAAAATTATTAATAAAATTTATATTATAATTATTTATCATCAAAAGTTGTATTAATATATTTTCATTATGAAATAAAGAACATTTTTTTTCCTTCTTGTTTATGATAAGTATATCATTAATATCTTTTGGAAGAATCATAAAATGTGGAAAGTTTATTTTTCCTTTTTTCATTTCTATATAATTTATATTATTTATATCATTAACATTTTTATTCAAATTCTCTATAATATGTAAATAATGCTCATTGAGTATATTTTTCAAATTGTTTGTTACACATAATTCTTTAATAATATTCTTTGATCTATTTATATCTATAAAATGTTCTATATAATTATTTAATGTATTATTTGTTAATATATTATTTATATATTTTTTACTGTCACAAATAGGTGACTTAACAGAATTATTGTCTAAGCATGTACTGTCATCACTACCTGTACATGTACTACTATCTCTACAATTATTTTTACTTTTATTATTATTTTTATTTTTAATTTTATTATTATATTTGTTGTTATTCGTATATGTTTTTTTTGTAATATAAAAATCATTAATATTTTCTTCATTTATCATAGGAATGGTAACACATATAGAATTATCCTTTTCAGCATACATAATATTATTACTTTGGATATATTTTTCAAGTTGTTTATTAATATTTTTTCTTTCAATATAATCTTTCATCTCTTCTATTAATGTCGCTCGCATATCCCATTCTTCATTTAATTCTACTTTTAATTTATTATATAAATCAAGATTTCTATTTCTATAAAAGGATATATCATTTGATTGTTTTATAGTTATATTAATTACTTCAATTGTATGATATAATTTATTTAATGCCTCAATCATTTCTTCATTATAATTCCCATCAACAAATAAATTAATTAGATGTTGTTTTTCTATACTTATATAATCATTAAATCTTTTTAAAATTATATCTTTTATGTTGTGTAACACAGATAAGATATTATTTATTTTTTTAAATATTTTAATACATAATAAAAACTTTTTATTTATAATTTTATAAAATCTATTCTGACTAAAAAATAAAAAATTACTCTTTTTTTCATTTTCCATATTTTCTGAATATTTTAAAAGATCTTTTAATATATGCATATATTTATTGTATAACATGAACAATAATTTGATTAATTGAATAATCATATGATTACACTCAATTAAATTTTCTATAATAATTTCTTTATTCTCACTATTAATATTATTATTAATATTATGATTATTTGAGCATATGGAATTATTTATAATTCCTCTATAATTTATATTATTTGATTTAAAAATTTTAACAAATTTGTTGGGACCATTGTGTGTGTTTGAACCAACCACCCTTTTCTTCCCTACAACGAGAAACTTATCATTTAACGTAGAGTTATAATTAAAAAAATCATAATTTTCATTATGATTAAAACATCTACTAACAGGATTATCGTCACCACCATCAATGTAATTATTATTATTATTATTTATACAAGTAAATATTTGTTCTGAGTTCTTGCCAATATATTTTTTATTTTGAATAATATCATTTCTCTTTTTCCTAGCTTGAGTTTTATCTTTTTTTGTATTTCCTATTATACAATTTGAATATAATAAAAAATTGATATATGGATGTTCATAATAATTATCATTCATTCTATTACTATTGTCATCATCATCCTCAACATTATTTGATTCTCTATCATTCATACCTCTAATATTATTAATATAATCCATAGATTCATTTTCATAATAACATTGTCTTATATTTAATTTTTCACATAAATATTTTATTAACGTTGTTTTTCCACTACCTTGTATTCCTAATATAACACATATGCTTTTTAAAGAATCTATTGTCTTATATTCATCTGTGTTTTTATAATTACATATATATTCTAATTCTTTGTTTAATATTGGATCATTATTAAATTTTATTATATCTGTAAAAAAATTTAATATGCTCAACTTGTTTTGCGGATGAACTAAAATTTCCTCAAAACTTTTAGGCATATAATTATTCATCATTAAAAGAAATTATAAATATATATATATATGTACATTTTTAAAAAACAATATATTGAAATAATATTATATACACAACAGTAAATAAATGAATTAATAAATAAATATATATATATATATTATTACACCACAATGGATATCATATCACCTATAAAACATATTACTTTTTATTGGTAAAAATATCATATTATTTAATTATTCAATTTTTTTTCAAAAAATTTTGTCAGCTGTTGTATGGTTATAAATATATTTGAATACATATATATATATATATATATATATATATATATATATATAAGGGAAACAGGCTTTTTGATTATATGTATATAAATTTATATAAATCTACGTATATATATATATATATATATATATATGTATATACTTTATTACATGGCTTTATATTTTTATTTATTTATATTTTTTCAATATAAAGCAAATATTATATTGTTATAGATTCCTACTATTTAAATAAACTACATATACAATATGGTAAATATATATATATAACATATACATGGTATATTTTTTTTTTTTTTTTTTTTTTAAACAAAAAAAATAAGTACATATTTTTAATAAATTTATATTTGTATGAAATGTAATTATTAATTTTTTTTCTTTAAATTTTTAAATGGAAGAGTAAAAAAAAAAAAAAAAAAAAAAAAAATTAAAATTAATAAATAATAAATAATTAATAAGGAACCCTATATAATATTTTGATTAAGAAATGTTGAACAGTTTTTTTTGAAATACTAATAAATAAAAATTAAATAGTAAAATAATAAAGTAAAATCTTTGGATAATAACATATATATATATATATATATATATTTATTCATATAGTTGTTCAGATAATTTTCTTAAGTGATATATATATAAATATATATCAATTAATTCATATTTGTTTTCTTTGTTTTACGTTATCTATTAATACACTTTTTTTTCAGTTTCTATTTCTTTTCTATACAAAATGAATGATAATATAAGCAAAGTAAATAGCACTGTTGTAGAACTTTTAGGTATGTCTGACTTATTTAAACGTATGCAGAACACGTGCTGGGTAAAATGTATTCCAGATGTACATGATTCATTTCTTTCAGTAGGTGAAACCAGTTGTGTTGATAGATGTGTTAATAAATATATGGAAATACATACACTCGTTGGAAAAAATTTACAGGAATCTCAAATCACAAAATAAAACCAACAAAAAAAAAATAATATATATTAAATATTTAGGAAACATTCAAATTTTAGCACAAAAAGAAAAAAAAATATATATATCATAACACACAATTATATATATATATATATATATATATATATTTATTTTTATATTTATATTTATTTGTTTTATTAAATAAAATGATTTAAAATATTAGAACTTATTGTTTTCTATATATTTATATTATCCTACTTTTTTATACATACCAAGTGTGTCAAACATATAATATATATATATTAAATAAATTTTATAATTTTTAAAAAATCCATTTTATTTATCTTATTGTTTTACATTTTTTTATATTTTATTTTTTTGTGTCCATAAAAAACATAAATAAATAAAACTAACAAATGGAAAATAAAACATAACATATATATATATATAAGAATAAGTATGGTTCTTTTTTTTTTTTTTTTTTTTTTTTAAATATCCATTTTATTTCCTCATAAAAAATCAAAATATATAATAAAATAACAAAACAATGTTTATTTTATAACATTTCATAGGATAATATAATTTTATAAATAGTAGTAATATGTGTATATATAATATTTTAATACATACGAAATGATAATTCAAAAAAATTATATACATATGGAGAAATCTTAAAGAAGTTATAAGAAAAATAATTTTTTCTTTTTTTGTTTTATAAGATGTAATAATAAATTAATAAAAGGAATATTATACATAAAAATATATGTATATATGTATATATATTTTTATATTTTTATATTTTAATTTTTTTTATTTTTTTTATTTTTTTATTTTTTTGTTCTTTATATATTTCTGAATGTACGTATATTCTTAAATATCACATGTGATGTTGAATAAACTTTTGCCGAATATCTACAAATGTAAGAATTTAATTGAAGGAAAAAATTTGTTACTTCATTTTCAATATAAAAGAAACTATGAGGCAAACATTACCAAAAGAAGTATAAGGAAGTTACTTCATTTTTTTTATAAGCAAGTTCATCCAGACTTAACAAGTACATTGCCAGAAGAATTGAAAAAAAAAAATTCAGAATCATTGAGTGTTTTAAATTCATATATAGATATATTAAGTACTGAAAAAAATGAAGAAAACATATTTATAGAGCGAAATATCGTATTTTTTAAAGTTTTTGAAAATAAAGAGAATAAAATAATTCAAGGGAGATATAAACATTTAGTAATAAAACTACACACCTTATCAAATAATTTGACAGAAAATGAGAAAGAAAAAATTATTGTAAAGTTAATATATGATATAAAACAAGCTATAGGAGCAGATGAAGAAAAAGGAAAAGATAATATAAATCATGATGATTACAATATGTCATTTGATGATAATATATATGATAAAAAATATGATAGAGAGGAAAAAAAAGATATTAATTTATTATGGGATAAACTGACAAACCATGTAAAAGATACACAAGCTTTATATCAATTATCAGATGAACAAGTTGAATTAATAAATCAAAGGAAAAACTATTTTTATTATATAAAAAAAAAATTATTAGAAAAATATGGAAGAATTAGACATAAGAAAAGAAGGAAACTTAAAATAGAAAATATTAAACAAGTTGCAAATAAAATTGTTCTAACTAAATTTCCAGATGTTCATCAAAAATATATAAAAAATAATTTTGACGATATAAATAATTATCATCAAAGTTATCAAATAATTCAAAATGGATATGATCCATCCTTACTATTTTTTCATAAAGATTTAAAAGAACATAATAAAATTATAGCTCTTCAAAATATATGCGGATTAAATTTAAAAGATGATGCTGATAAATGGCTTCTAGAATCATGCCTCAAACTTTTAAAAAATCACCCTATACAAATACCTATAGTTATTTGTGACGAACAAAAAGAAATTGCTTTATCTTCGACCTTTGGATATATATACGTAAATAATATATAAATTAATGATAAGAAAAAAAAAAAAATTACCATAAATATATAAACATTAATATATACATATATATATATATATGTTCATTTTATTTTTATTAGGTCCCTTTTAATTTTTGCTTTCATGATCTTTTCATTTTCTTGCAAAATAACCTCGATCAAGCAAGAGCTATTAGAAAAAAGGTTATAAAGAATATACAGTTTAACAAAAAAAATAATATATATTACTATGAAATAATAAACTTCTTTATGTTACATATAAATTAATATATTAAAAAAACAAAACAAAAAATTCATATACATATATAAATTTTTTTATTTATTTTTTCTTTTATATAGATATTGAATACCTTGGATATATCCTTTTAAACCTATTCAAGATATAATATTCAAAAAAAGAAAAAGGTCATATCTATATGTGCTTTCAGAGTTGTTAAAATTTTTAATTACATACAAAAAAAAAGAAAAAATATAATATATATATCATTAATTATATTATATTATATATATATATATATATATATATATATATATATATATATATATATATATATATATATGTATATATATATGTTTATTTTTTTTTTTTTTTTTTTTTTTTTTTTTTTTTTTGTATCTAATTTCATAAATATTAAAAGAACACTTTAAAACTTTTAAAATATATGAAACATTATATTATGTATAAAAATCAAACATATTAATGTTTATATTTTTATATATGTGTCCAAAAAGGAAAGCTACACACATTTATGTGCTATATATACAAAATCGCACAAAAAAAAAAAAAAAAATAAAAATAAAAATAAAATAAAAAAAAAAAAAATGAAATATTAAGCATATAAATATATTATATATAAAATATATTTCATTTCGGTAAAACAAATAAAAATCTTAAAAAAAAAAAAAAAAAAATTTAGAAAGGTTTATGTAACAACTTCAATTATGAAATATAGAATAATATATATATATATATATATATATATATTATATTTGGAACAAAAAAAAAAATAAAGAATGAAAGGAAATAATAGTAATACAAATGGTAAGAAATATATATAATATATTTATATATATATTAATATTTACAAAAGCTATGAAAAAGATTTACTTTTTTTTTTTTTATTAATATATTATTATTAATAAATATATTACATATTTCTTACTTATACCCATTTTAATTATTACACTTTCATTTTCTTTTGATGGTTAGTATATTATTAGCTTGAACCTTTCTTTCATCATCTTCATAAGATATTTTATAAACATTTTCAATAGGATTTCTACATAAAGGACAACAAGGATATGTATCTTTTAATTTTAAAGAATTAAATATCATACATCTAATACATGCTTCACAAAAACCTCCATGCATACATGGGTGTAATACTACATTTTTATTTCGTTCATCACATATTTCACAATATTCATATGTTGATATAATTGAATTATTAAGTTCATAATTTTCCTGCAGATTATTATTATTATTATTATTGTTAATTTCATCTTGTATATCATTTTCATTATTTTTATTTACTGTATTTTTAAAACTTTTTTTTTTTTTGTTTAAATACTTTTTGTTTAAAATATTACGTATATTAAATATACCATTTTTATTATCCCAATATTTATTGTTATTCTTATGATTTAAAGGTATTTGATTGTTAAGCTTATTTTTCTTATCATTTTTATTTATTGTATCTACGGTTACGTCTCGATAGGTATGTTCATTTATTCTCATTAAAAATATATTCTTAAAACTTTTCTTTTTCTTATTTTCAATAATATAAAATTTCTTTCGTCTTGGCCTCTGAAACGTTGCATTCGTTATTGTGGCTGTTAATTGAACCTGTTCCAAATATGTGTCATTTAATATATCTATAAATAAAACTACAGATGTAACTATAATGGTAATTACTGGAACCTTGCTCAAATTCAATAATAAGAAAATACATGCAAACATAATATTAGCTCCATAGAGAAAGTCGTGTACACATTTTAAAGAAAGAGATATAGAAGTGCAGTTTATATTATTGTTATTGTTGTTTGGAAATTCAGTATAAACATTGTTATTATTATTATTATTATTATTATTATTATTGTTCAGGCTTACACTTTGACGGTTCTCATCTCTAGTAGTCCTAGCTTCAGGGTTTTCATTTAATGGGTTCATATGTAGAGAATTACCAAATAAGGTATTACGATCTGTATTATTATTGTGATGATTTATACTTACTCTATCATTTATATTATCCCATCGAGATGCACATATTTTAAGAATTTTATGAAGAATAAAGGTTCCAAAACTAAGGAAAGATATAATCCATATAAAATATTGAAAGTGATAACTAAAAATTGGATCAATATCATGAAGCCACCATACTATACATTCATCACCTAATATAATTTCTAATAAATATAAAGTAGATACTGACCATATATATTTGGATAGATATTTTTTTTTACTTTCTATTGATAATCTAAATCCTTTCATATATATGAATAATATGATATCATATAAGATCCTTGATATTATTAATGCTATTCTTAAGCACAAAAAGAATATAGTGAGTACTAAAAATAAAACACTAATTTTTAATATTTTCTTTTCAGAAACATATATAAATATATAATTATCATCATTATTTAAATTTTTATTGGACACATCATTACATTTAGAAAATATAGATTCTTTCATTTTATATACAAAAAAATCCTTACTTTTTAATTGTTGATATAATTTAATAGTTTTTTCTATAAGATGTTCCGTATTATCATTATTATCATTTAATTTATAATAATCTGAGAAATTATTACAATTAATATTTAATTTATTTAAAATTACACACATATTATTATACAACATAAAATTTCCTTTTGTTATTTCTTCTTTTATTATATTTTCTGTAACTAATGATTTTTTTAAATCATTCTCATTAAACTGATATAAAAAATTAGATACAAAAGTTGAATTATAATTAGATTCAATCATTACTAATTTACTATCTACTTTTATTTTTAATAAATTATTATAAACAAAAAGAAATTCAGTACAAAATAAAATAAATAACATTAAGATAAATAAAATACTTCTTATTATTTTATTCATATTATATTCTTCTAAATCAGGTTTTATATCATAACCCAATATTTTACTAATAAAACATTTTGTAAATGAATATATATGTTCGTCTTCAACACTTATATTATCTACATCTCTTCTATTTAAATCATTATTTCTTATTTCTCTTATAGTAATAACATAATAATTTAAATCATCTTCATTAGATATATTACTATGACCATTTTCTATGAAACTTATTCCTCTACTATTCATATTGTTTGTCTCTCTACTATTTACATTTTCTCCTTCTCTTGGGCTTCCATTCGAAGAAGCACTCACATCACTATTATTATTTCTATTGTCATTATTATTTATACTATTTGTATTGTCGTTATTGTTTATACTATTTGTATGGTCGTTATTATTTATATTATTTGTATTATCATCATTATTTATACTATTTGTATTATCATCATTATTTATATCATTTACACCCTCATTTGTTCTTTCTTCTTGTTGACATTCTTCTTTATTTTGCACATGATTATTCTGTGAGGGAACGCTTACATGTACATCATTATCTTCATTTGAAGAATTAATAATATTATTATTATTATTTATATGATTATTGGGAAGGTTTCCTTCATAATTATGACTTACATCATGTATCCTTTCATTTACACCTTCATTTGTATTTACATTTATATTTACATTTATATTTTCATTTATATTTTCATTTCCATTAATATTCAAGCTGCGATTATATTCGCCTTCTTCATCCACATTTAACATTTTATTATCATGTGAATGAATATATATTTTTTCAAATTTATTTTTTAAATGAACATTATAATATTCCACATCTTGTAAACTACACGTTTTATTAATATGTATATTATTTAATTCATTTTCTTTAATTGTAGATATAAATATGTCATCATTTATTAAACATTCATGTTCAATTTTTACCCCATGTATATTCAGATTCAAAAGAGATGATTTCTCTTTTGCATTTTGACATACAATATTTTTATTATTATTTATATTATTCCCAACAAGGGTACCATTATTATCATCACAATTATTTTTTTTTTTTATATTCATTGTTGTATTAAAGAAATGATACTTTTCTTTATTACATTTAATACTATTAAAAGAAGAGATATTCAATAATGAATATTTTTCTTCTTTCTCTTTCGTTTTTTTCTTTTTTTTTTTTTTTTTTTTTTGTCATTTCATTATTATATCATATATATTGTATAATAATATATGATATAATATACATATAAAATAATATTATTATCACTTCTGTTTATTATACAAAATTTTTAGTTTATAATTATGTATATATAATTTTATTTTATTTTGTCCTCATTAAAATATATAATTTTAGAGTTTTCCTTTCGTTGATTTTTCAAATATATTTGTTTTTCATATTTAAAAGGAAAATACAACAAAGGGATTAACAAAAAAAAAAAAAAAAAAAACAAAAAAATATTATCTAAATATATATATATATATATTATAAAATAACTTATAATTATTTTAACAAAATAATAAACAAAATCAACAAAATAAAATATATTGTTTTAATATAATATTATTTTTTTCCCCACTTCAAATTAAAAAATGGTACTTCTCTTATAATTAAGTATATAACTACTTTTTTTTTTATTATATATGAAAAAAATTAATATATATAATAAAAAATATTATATATACTTATTTATATAAATATATTTCATATTATTTATTTATATATGCTAATATATTATGAAGGAAGAAAAAGGACATATAAAAATATTTATATTAATTTTATAGAATAAAAAAAAAAATAATAAACTCATAAAAAAAAAAAAAAAAAAAATACATACATATAATATTAATATATATATATATAACAAAATAATTCGAAATATTATGGGCATATATGAATTATATATAATATATAAATATTATAAACATGAAAAATTAATCTACGTATTATTACATATATTATTATATATATGTAATAAAACAAAAAAAAAAATAATATTTATATATATTATATAATTTATATATAATAAAATTCAATATATATATATAAAAATGAATCTTAAAATGAAAAGAGTATTTTCTTTTCTCTAATTATATATAACATAAAAAAAAAAAAAGAAAAAAAAAAGAAATATTAAGTAAGCATATTAAAATAAAAATGTATTTTTATATATATATAAAAAATATTGAAGGAATAATTTTATATTTTTATTTTATATTATTTCTTTTCATTACCTTTGTATATTATATAATATATATATTTATATATATAAAGACACAGCTGTAAGAAAAAAACATTTGGTTTTTTTATTCTTTTAAAATCATTGCAAGAAAAAAAAAAAAAAAAAAAAAAAAACACCATCCATCAGACTATTTATATATTATAAATGTTCTTTATTTATTGGGTATATACAATACATTTATTATATTGGTAAATAAATATATTGTGTTATATATAATAATATGCATTCGATTGTATATATCTTTTTATATAATGAATTATTCGCAATATATTATATATATATATATATATATATATATATGTTTTTATGTGTATAATTTGTATTTTTAAAAAATAAAAAATAGCTTCATTATTTTCATATATTTAATGTTCCTTCTCTATAAAATAATTAGCTTTTCTTTATTTTCAAATACTCATTCTTAAAATAGAATAATAAAAAATAAAATAATTTAAAAAAGGTAAAATATATATTTTATTAACATATAATAAAATAATATAATCTTGTATTATCGCTTCGATATTTCACTTAAATATAAACATATAATACACAAATATATATAATATAAATATAAATGTATTATATTTTTTTGTTATTTTGTTATTTTGTATTTCAGTTTTTTTAAATATGCATAAGCTTCAATTTTAATTTTTTATTTATTTACCTTTTTTCAAATGATAAATAAAAAAAAAAAAAAAATTAAAAAATTAAAATTAAAAAATTAAAATTAAAAATCGTACATTTAACTCCTCCACTTATTTTATTTTAGCCTTCCTTAAAGATATTAAATTTACATTACATGCAAAAAAAAAAAAAAATTGAGTACTACAATGGAAGAAATTGTGGATATATTAAATGTATAAAATAAAAAAAAAAAATTCATACATATATATATATATATATATATATGTATATTATATGTACACATTTCTGAATTATTTATTCACACTTTTAAAATGCATTTCATGATTAGAATTAAATCATAAATATTTGTAGAAAAAAGTGGAAGGAGAAAAAGTTTAATTTTTTTGGAGCTGTTTCTCCATGTATTTGTTTCAGCATGCTTTATAATTTTAAGTATTTCATATATATTATAAATATTATATATATATATATATATATATATATGTAAAATTAAAAAAAAAAAAAAAAAAAGGAAATATAAATTATATATATGTCCCCTTTATGAACAATATTTACACATTTATTATCGTGTGAAGGAAGGATGACAATTTAAATAAGATATATTTAATAAAGGTATATATATATATTTTTTTTAAAGACAATATTCCAATATATATTCTTATTTTATTCATTATAAATAGGGTCATTTTTCAAAAAAAAAGAAAAAAATGTTGATAAATCGAAATATTATAGAAGATTTCAAATTAATATATATATATATATGTCAAAAAGAATAAAATATTGTTATTACATGCAACCTTATGAAAGATATCATTCATAAAGGTAATAAATAAAACAACTCAACATTATTCAAACATAAATAAATAAATAAATAAATAAATATATATATATATATATATATATATATATATATATATATATATTTTGGTTATATTAGTAAAATGTTTATTACTAGTTATAAAGTCACATTGATTTATTTAATTTACATTTATGTATCTCTATTTATTTTTTTTATATAAGATACAAGCACTATAGTACACATACTAAAAATATAAAAGTATAACCATAAAAAAAAAAAAAAAAAAAATATGATCATATAAATATATATACAAAGGTTTATAAGTATATGTAAATAATTAAATACATATATATTTGTATTAACTAAAGTATCTTATTATTTTTTATTTTATTTTTTTTTTTTTTTTGGTGTATCTTTTATATTTCGTAAGAGAACACGAATTAATTTATCACAAAAGGAACTTTATATAGGTTTATATTTTATTCTATTCATTAAATATATTTGTAAGACTTTTTTTTTTTTTTTTTTTCTTTTTTTTTCTTTTTTTTTCTTTTTATTATATTATATGGTTATATATCAAAGGGGCTAATTTTTGTGTGTGATAAGTATGTCCTTTTTTAGAATAATTAAAATATATCACAAAACAATAAGATAAACGACATATTATATATATATATATATATATATATATATAATATTTATTGAAGAAACTTTTGTTAATTTTTTTCCATGTGAAAGGAAATATATAAAAAGACTAAACATTATATAATAAACCTATATATATATATATATATATATATATATATATATAATATATGTGTTATCCTTATAAATTACATATGCTTTAATCGCGTTTTTGTAATGATATACATATATATATATATATATATATATATATATATGCTTAATTTTATTTATTTTTTTTAATGCACATATTTATTAAATAGGGAAAAGAAAAAAAAAAAAAATGCATGCCTTTTCCCAACACATTTATATTTTAAAATAAAAAAAAAAAAAAAAATATATACAATATTAAAAAAAAGTATTTTTTTTATTGTTATTCTTTTTTTTTTTTAAGGAATATTATTATATAATAAATACTTAAAAGAAGAAGGAAAAAAAAAATTAATATTTATATACATAATAATAAATTCAAAAAAAAAAAAAAAAAAGAAGAATTATCATAACATTATCATAAAAAAAGGAAATAACACAAATGTATCATATATTACCTTAAATCATACGAGGAAAAATATCATCTAACAAAAATATATATATATCATCATAATATATTATAAATATATACATATTAATATTATCATTAAAATATATATATTTTTCTTCACAAAAGATATATTATCCAATGATAAAAATAATTCAAACATAAAATGAATTTTATCATTATAAGAAAATAATATATTATAAACACATGCACATTAATAATAACTTACATGGACTTAATTCATAGCATAATTAATTAATATATATATTATATATGTACACATATTATATGTATATATATGTTTTGTTATATGAGCATATATAATATATATATATAATATATATTAAATGTATTTATTATTATATATACATATAATTAATATATTGAATATACGCATATAAAAAAAAATATATATTACATAATATATATATTATCACTATATATTTATATTAACAAGAATAATAATTACATATATTATTATTTTAGCTTTTCTCATATATTATTACAAAAGAATAAAAAAAAAAAAAATAATAAAAATTCAAAAAAATTAAAAAAAATCTTAAAAAGAAAAAAATAAATGTAAATAATTAAATTTGTTAAAAATAAAATAAAATTTGTTATATAAAAATAAAAGTATATTTTATGTATATTATTTATATATATATATATATATATATATAATTATATACTAAATAATATATATATATATATAGTATGTTATATATATTATATATATATATTATATTAGTGTGCTATTTTTTTTATTTGTATTATTTCCTTTTTTTTTTTACCATTTGAGTATAAAAAAAGGAAAATGAACCTTTTTTTTTTATTTATATTATATAAAATATAATAAAGCACATATATATTAATACTTATTTTATATATATATTATATATATATTATAAATAAATATTATTATAAAATATAATATTTATATTTATTTTTATACATTTAATAATTATCTCTTAAAATTAAAAACACATTTTTTTTTTTTTTTTATTTTATTACTTAAATATATTATTATTATATTATATATATATATTTTTATAAATTATTATTATTATTATATATTTATATAATTTTTTTTATTTTTCATTTTATTTTATTTTTTTTATGAAATATTTTTATCATTGAAATAAAGAAAAAAAAAAAAAAAATTTTAATATGTACAATTTTTTTAATATACATATTATATATAATTTTATATATTATAATATATATATAATTATTATTATGACATATATATATAAATATATAAACATATAATTTTTTTTTTTTTTTTTTTTTTTTTTTTTTTATATTTTTTTTTTATAATTATACACAAGAAAATAAAAAAAAAAAAAAAAAAAATATATATATAATATATATATATATAAGGATATGTATAAAGGGACGAAGGGAAAATGAAAAGCCTTAAAAGAAAATAAGAGATAAGAACATTTTTAAAAAAACAAAATGTCGTATATATTAAAAAAGCAGCAAGCTAAAAATGAATGTATTTTTTTAATATATATATATATATATATATATATATATTTTTATATATATGTGAAAAGTAAAATACATTAAAAAGTTTATACTAAAGAAAAAAAAAAAAAAAAAAAAAAAAAAAAAAAAAGAAGACTACCTACTTTATTTGTGTAGTCATATTTATATATATTAAGTTATAATTAAGTTTTTAAATATTTACAATTTTATTTACTGGATCAAGTATTGAAAAATATAATATTTATATTTTTTTATATCCCTTTTATGTGAACAGCAATTAAAATAGCTTATCAACCATTAAAAAGAAATTATCTAGCAGAGGCATAAAACTATATAAATATTATATTGAGATAATATATCCTATTGTAATAGCATAAAAATAAAATAAATAAATGGAAGTGGAAGATAACGTTATTATGAGTGTAATATAATATGTATTATATATAAATATATATATATATATATATATATATAGCTTTCTCATATGATTTTGCCACAAAAAAAAAAAAAAAAAAAAAAAAAAATTCATTGAGAAAAGTGTATACCATATATGTATATTATTATTAATTTTATTTATTTATTTATTTATTTATTTATTCATTTATTCATTGATTTTTTATTACCTAACTGTATCTTATTATGTTATTCCATTACGACATCCTGTAAATGAGAATTTAAAACACTTTTAATTCTCATATATATATAATTTTTTTTTTTTTTCTTACATTATCAATATATATATATATATATATTTTTATATTTATTTACTTTTTTGCGTCCTCATCCTATACATGTGTGTATGAGCCCGTGTATAGATATACGTATTGTGTATATATAATTTTTTGTTAATTTTATATATACATTTTACAATGGAATTCCTGAGCAATATATATGATAAGGTGTTATCTGGTTATATATTTACTGATGTATTTATATATAAAGATTGGCCAGAGAAATTTTTAGGGAAAAATATAAATAGTAAGAATGAAGTAAATAATAAAAATGAGAACCAAGAAAATATAAAAGAAAACTTAGAAGAAGTATTAGGTACATTTATGAAGAATGGGAAAATATCAGATTCTTTGTGGATTAAAGATAAAATATTTATAGGAGATGAAGGTATATATATATTAGGTGAAATTTTAACTATTTGTCAAATAGTTGAATTTGTAGATTCTGAAGATATAGAAAATGTAAAATCAAATGAACAATTCAAGCAACAAATTATTGAAAAGATGAAAAGAAAAATTATTAAAAAGAGAAATAGTGATATGATTGAACAGAGAATAAATTCAAATATTGTTATATGTAATAGTAACACTTCTGAGGTTCAACCGGAACCTAATGAAAATGAAAATAATATAAATAATGATGATAATATAAATAATGATCATAATAAAAATAATGATGATAATATAAATAATGGTGATAATATAAATAATGGTGATAATATAAATAATGGTGATAATATAAATAATGGTGATAATATAAATAATTATAATGATAAAAATAACTGTGATAATAAAAGTACTTATTATAATAAAAATTTTCGTGATAATAATTATAATAATAATGATAATAGTTTTTATAATTATGATACACATGAAGATAATGTATCAAACCGATCAATATATAAAGATAATATTAAATCAAAAAATAAAGATGTGGTATCTAATTTTGTAGAAATGTTATGTGAAGGGAAAATGAATAAATATGGTTTTTGTGAATATGATCAAAATTTTAATGATAGATATCATTTAAATGATAGTAATGCTGATGGGAAATCTAGTTATCCTTTAGAAAAATGTATTTTACCCTTTGCTGAAGATTATTGTTTTAAATATGTATGCTTATTATTAAATAATGGTGGTAAAAGAGAAGTACGTATTTTACGTTTTAATAAAGATAATATTAATACAAATAAATTATTAGATACATTAAAAGGAACTGTTACCTTTTTAAATGAATTAAGATATTTGTTTAAATCTTTTAGATCTCAAGTTGTTTTAAAAAATCGAATCAATAAAGAATTTTGCGCTTATATTAAATTTCATAGAGGAGATCCAAATTTTAGTGGTAGTAAAGCTGTGAATGAATTCTTTAATTCTTTAAATGATAAAGCTGTTAATTCTTTATTTTTTGGATTAAATGAAGAATATCTAAATTTATTAGAAGAAGCTATATCTTATTGTCCTATAGCCACTTATGCATTTTATAAAAATATCAAATTATTGGAAAAATTAAATGTGAATACTACAAGACGTACATGGAAATGTGTATGCAGCTTACAAAAATTATATAAAAATTTAAAAAGAGCAAAAAATAAATTTGCTGTCGAACAACAAAAGGAAGTTTCCAATGCATCCTTTCATAATATGTCGTCTATATATAAATCAAATGTAATAAAAAACCAAGGTACTTTCCCCTCAGGTAATGAAAAGTTAACAGATATGCATATACATTCTGTTGACAAAAGTAAATATATATCCCTTCATAAGGATACATCAATAAATAATAAACAAAAAAACAGTCCCATTAATAATACAAGTAGTAATATCAACTCTTTTTATAGTGGTAATAAGAGTCATAATAATACGCCTTCTGGTGTAGTCAAAGTAAAAAATAGCACTAATATTAATAATTCTAATAATATAGGCAATAGTCAGAGTTTATTTTCTGATGACGAGGATAATTATAATAGTACATATATAAATAATAATAAAAATAATATTAATTCATTTGAATTATCATGTAATGATGATAAAATTTCTAAAAGTCAAGATATTCATATATTAAATGATACATATTTGTATGTTACCTCAGATGAAGAAGCTTTTCAACAAGGAAGAAAGAGCATGAATAATACAAACGAAAATAAAAGTCATAATAATAATAATAATAATAATAATTATAGTGGTAGTAAACAGTTCTGTTCTAGTAATAGAACTATTGATGATAATAATAAAACCCTAATTGATGAACAACATAATACATTATTTTTTCATGATGATCATTGCCATAATGACAATGATGATGATGATGATAATTATAAAACTATGGATGGATATGAAGAAAAGTATATAAATGAAAATATAATTGTAAGAGAAAATTCGGTAGATGATTTAAGAGTACATATGGTAAAATTATTTAAAACATATGGTGGTCAATGTCGTATTGGAAAAGTAAAAGGTAGATGTGAGGATGCAACGTTTCAAACAGATGTACCACCAGCTTTTGGTATTTTTGATGGTGTAGGATCATGGAGTTTAGAAGGCATTGATGCATCTAAATTTTCGATTGGATTATCATTAGCATGTCAAAGAGAAGCAGAAAAATTATCAAAAAATTTAAATGGATATGCAAAAGTATCATATAATACAATAACAAGATCTAAGTTATTATTAAAAAATTCTTTAGAAAGTGTAAAAAAAGAATATGCTGATGCATATGGTAGCTCAACAGCTATTGTTGGTATATTAGATGAATATACTGGAAAATGTGGTATATCATCTTTAGGTGATAGTGTTTGTATGATATTAAGAAGAGAATTTTTACCTGGTGATATTAATTTTGAAAGAGAATCTTATCCTAAATTTGCTGCAGAATCTTTTCTTTATTATAATGTGAAAGGAAGAAATCCATCTATTCTTAGAAAAATTATATGGAAAACTACAGATCAGAAATGGGAAAATGGTGCTCCTTATCAATTATCGAATTTACCTGATAGAAGTCAATGGAAAGATTTAGAAAATAGAGGATTACATAGTTTTGTGAAAATATTAGAAAAAGTAGATATTGATGGAGATTCACCTGATATGGCATTAACACCTCCTTCTGAAATTTTATGTATGCCTGGTGATTTAATATTATTAATGAGTGATGGTGTAAGTGATAATTTATTTGATGAAGAAATTGAAGCTTATTGTACTTTTGCAATAAGTCCAGAAGAAGCTTGTGAATTTGGTGAACCAGCTCTTTATACACCTGCACAAGATATAGCATATTCTATAACTAATATAGCCAAAAGAAGAAGTGGAGACAAATTACATTGTAGACCTTTTTTCCCTTTTGTTGGAAAACAAAGAGACCCTAATCATATATATAAAGGAAATAAAGTTGATGATATATCTTGTGTAGCTATCTGGGTAGTATGTGAAAATGAAGAAAGTGTTAAACATATAGCTAGATATCCTAATGAACCATCTATATTAAAAACGGATAAATTCTATACAAATAATTATTTTCAAAATTTTAATAAAATTACAGATATATGTACACCAACCAAAACATATATTAAAGAGAAAAATAAAATCGATCGTGTTAATCTTCAACAAGTTAATGTTCATTCACAAAGAGGAATAATGCAACAACAAGGATATGATCCTCAAGATTCAAGTGTTAATAATTTGGCAACTCACTTCTCTATGAATTTCTTTGATTCATCAGAGACACCAATTAAATTTAATACCTTAGAAGACGGTAAATATCAAGATTTAAGTGACATTGTTTTGAAAGATGTTGATGATGAAGAAAATGATGATCATCAACATGAACAACAAGACGAACAACATAAAGAATATGATGATGATGATGATCATGAAAAGTTGTATCCATATGACGAAAAAACACAAAACAGTAATTTTACACAAAATGATAAAAATTTTAAAAATGATATGCGTTTTGATAATATGAAAAATTCACCTAAAAAATCAAATCAATTAGATATAACTAATATGGATTCAATGAAAACACCCAATAGTAAAAATTCAAAACATACATTTAAAGATAAAGTTTTTGATACTTATAATTTCGATTCAACTCCCAGACAAAGAGTTTCTGATGAACATTTAAATGAACATATAGAAAAAATTAATAATATGTATATAAAAACACCCATATTATATATGGATGAAGATTTCAAAGATAATAAAGATGATGATAACGTCAAAAAAAATAAAACAAATAAATCCAAATTTAATAAAAAAGACGAAGCAAATATTCTGGGTTTACATAATGAAACTCCTGTAAAACAAATGAATACAAACAAAAATAAAACACCTACAAATATTATTAGTCAAAAAAATATGATGAATAAATTTATTAATAATGAAACACCTATAAAATCATTTAATAATAAAGAAACTTCATTAAAAGTAGATAAAAAAATTACAAAAAGTAAAAGGAAATCTATATTCCCTTCAGACAAAAAAGATTCACCTACAAAATTGGGTTATACAAGGAAACGTAGTAAAAAAGCGTAATTATATTATATTATATATATATATATATATATATAGGATGAACTAGACAAAATACAAAATTAATTTTTATTTTATACTATTTTATTTTATTATTTATTTTTTTTTTTTTTTTACATATTATTATTACTACTATTCGAATATATTACATATATATTAATATATATGTATAGTTTTATTTATTTTTTTCTTTTTTTTTCAAGTTACAATTTGGTTTTTATAATTATTACATGTATAATAGAAATATATATATATATACACTTATATATATATAAAAGAAAAAAAAAAATATTAAATATACATACATTTGTGTTTTTTAAATTTGGCTAATTTATGTAATCTATTATTCAATATATATATATAAGACATTTCTTCTTTATTTGATTTTGTGAAAATATGTATATATATTTACTATAAAATTAAAATATTGTAAAAAAAAATATGTATATATTTTTTACTTTTATATTATTTATTTTATTATATTTTCATACTGTTAAAAAAAAATTTTTTTATTGTAAATTTTTTAGATATATATATATATATATATATATTTTATATTTTATATGATCATAATAGTGTTACATAATTATCATTATCCCTAATATATATACATATATATATATTTATTTATTTATTTATTTATTGTTATTTATTTATTTATTTATTATTTTATTTTTTTTGCATTTTTATGATGCAACTTTTATATTTTTAAAAGTATATAAAATTTCGAAAAATATGTGTAAGAATAATTCTTTATAAATAAAACACATTTTTTAAGTAAAATTTTTTATTCTTTAGTGCTCATGAAAAATATTTATATATAGCATATTATTTATATAAAGAACATTTTATATGAATAAGAATATATTAATATATATATATATAATCACATATTTATTTGTAGAGATTTATATATTAGTCTTTATATAATTATATGAACAGATATGAAAATATATATATATATATATATATATATATTTATATTTATTCTGTAATAAAAGTAATATTAAACATAAATGCACTGTATCAAAAAAAAAAAAAAAAAAAAGAAAAGAATAGAATAGAAAATTGTTTTTCTTAACCTTATTTATAGTAAGGAGAATAATATTTTATATACACCATCTAAAAGGAAAATCTAACATAAATATTTCATAATATATTTCAGAAATTTTATACATAATTATTATATATTTTAATTTTTATATGTGTATAATATGGAAATCATTTTTATTTTATATAAATGTTTAAAGACAATATAATAAAACTAATTAAAATATTTAAAATAAGTTTAAAAATATATTTTTTGTATCTACTATAAAAATTTTAAAATTATAAACTAAAATAAAATAAATAAATATATATATATATTTATATTGTTATAATATATAATCCAAATAAAAAAGGTAGTATATCTTTAATGTTGAACAACAATTTGAAAAAAAATGAATAGACAAGAAAAGAAAAATATATTATTTATAAACTTTAAAAAAATAAAACAATTTTAGAAATTACTGATTTGAAATATTTTTTAAAATATAATAATTTAACGGCATATATAACATATTTTCCAAAATTTTTTATTTCCCCTCTCAGGATATATATATATATATATATATATATATTAATGTATGCACGTATGTTTATTTATTTAATTTCATTTTATACGCAAAAATTTTGGTTATATCACATTTCGGCATTTTCTTTATTTGGCTTTTTTTTTTTTTTTTTCTTCTTTTTTTTGGAGTTGTTGAGCTTTTCATTTTGATCGTCATTTACAGGATTCCAACCAGGGATTTTTTTTTGTTCGTTATTTAAATTTACAGGTCTATTTATATTCAAATGTGAAAATGTATTATGATTCGTATTTACATTTATATTAATTTTTGGACTTGTATTTTTTGTTAAAAGTCTATTTTGTTCTTCCAAAAGTTTTCCTTTTACTTGGTATGCACAATTTTCTTCCTATTAAAAAAAAAAAAAAAAAAAAAAAAAAAAAAATTATCATTTTTGGCTATTTGGGTAATAAAATAGCTATATCATTATATTTTAGCTATATATACATGTATGTATAAATAAATTATATTATTAAATATATCCATATATATATATATATATATATATATATATATATGTGAATAATTTAAAAAGATCATTTTTTTTTTCTTATTACTTGTGGCATGTAATCTGTTTTCACACGGATATTTTTCCTGAATGTCCCATCACTTCTTTGTGTCCCTTTAATAAACTTTTCTTGTGTTTTCTCATTTATTATATATACATCACCCAATGGAGTTACAACTTCTCTAATATAACTTTTTTCATTATTATCATTATTGTCAAATAAAGCTCTATAAGTATTTTCTAACTTAATTCCGGTAGATGGCTTCTTTTGCATATTTTAAAACAAAAATTTTATTTCATAAAAAAATATATATTATACAAAATAATATAATAAAATTATATAATATGAAAAATATATATATATATATATATATATATATATTATAATGATGCAATATTTTTATTAAAAAAGCAAAGGCAAACTTATTTTTTTAATATTAATTTTATTTATTTATTATATATATATATATAATTTTTTTTATATTCAAAATAAAAAATTATGCAAACATTAAAAAGGATTATGATATAATTGGCGTAGTACAAATATACCATATATAGTTATTATATAAAAATGATATTAAGTTGTTTTATTAAGAAAAATAATAAATTCAAAAACAAAATAAAAATAGAAATATTTATAATATGTATTAATATATATATATATATATCCACATAATACTGCATATTTATATTAAAACTTTTTTGAGAAAACAGGAAATTTATATATCTCAAATGAATTTTTTTTTTTTTTTTTCTATATTTAATATACGTATAAATATTATATATATATAATGATATAATCAAAAATATAAAAATAGATATTATAAAATTTCATATAATTAATATGAGTATGAATAATAAATATATCCTATGATATTTCAAAATAAATCTTATCTTAAAATTCTTGTTATATTAATACTTTTTTTTTTTTTTTTTTTTTTTTTTGAACGATTTTTCTTTTAATAATTCCTGATATATTTATGAAACACTTCATTTCTTCTAATATCAAATTTATTGGATGTTTCACAACACATTGGGGTATTATATATATGTAATATTTCAGATGTCCCTATAAATTATTACATTTTATTTCTTATTTTTTATAACTTTATGTGGCAACTATAATACACTCATAGCATTAATGTGTTAATTATATATATTTTTTGTATGAAAATCATATTAGGTTTTATAGTTTAATAGATTTATATTTTATGACAAAAAAATGATAAAAAAAATAATAAACAAAATTAATTAGATGAAAAACAAAAAGATATAAAAAAATATATATAAATATATATTCATATGTGTAATATAATAATCATTAATATTATAAATATTGTTTATATAAATTATAAGATGTTATAAAATTTTTTATAACATTTGGGCAGACAAAAAAAAAAAAAAAAAAAAAATGAAATTATTTAAAAATTGTATATTTATTGCAATTTATTTTATTTTATTTTATTTTCATATATGTAGTATATATATATATACAATTTGAATTCACTCCATTTTAATAATAATATATATAACCATAATGATTTTTTCTCTTAAGGTGCATATATAGATATTTTAATGAAGGAAAAGGTTTTTGACAACAATAAAAAACCTTATGTGTTTTTACATATTTTAAATGATTTTCTAAGATATCTATATTTTCAAATTGCTCGTTACAATATCCACATTTTTGTTTCACTAGCATAACATTTAACCAGATGTGCAACTTTTTTTTACAATAATCATGTAATAAATGTTTTATAAAAAAATTATATCGAGGTATATTTCTGTTCTTATCATGTTGGAAATATTTTAAATAAGAAAGTTTTTTATATATTTCATTTTTCACTTTTTGTAATTGGTTCTTCTTTTTATAACTTGAAGGACATATATGATTAAATCTTTCTAATTCTTCATATTTATATAGATAATTAAAATTATTATTTATGCCTCTGTTATCATATAATTTGTTCATATTTTTATTCATATACATAATTCTGTTTATTTTTTCTTTTTCATTCTGTGATTTATTAAACATTTCTTCATTTGAAAATAAAAGATTATTATATTTCTTGTTTAATATGTTTGCTCTTTTGTTCATATAAAACTTATTATTATGTCCTCTTTTCATATAAGAAGATACCCTTGATTCTCTTTTATCGTAAGAATTGTTAGAATAATACATTTCATAATTATTATCATTATCATAATTATTATCATTATCATAATTATTATGAATAATGGTTGATATATTATACATATTGTTATTTAAATCATATGAATTATATTCATAAAAATTTTTATGTATATAATTATTAATATTATTACAATTATTATTATTATAATTATTATATGCATTATCTCCTATTTCATACATTGATTGATATATATTTTGTTCTTCCCTTTTTATATTATTAAATGTTTGTATATCCAAATGGTTATAACTCTTTTCAGCATTATTCATTTCATATCTTTTAAAATAATTACAGATATTAATATTATTATCCAAACAATTCTGTGGATATTTTTCCTTGTAAATTTTTAAATCTTTATATATAAAGTTATTTCTATTACATTTATAGTTCTTATGGTATATAGAATATTTTTTGTCTGGTTCATTATATATGTTATAATTGTTTTTTGTATGGTTTTTTATATAGTTATTCGTATTATATTTGTTAAAATAAAACGTACTTGATGTATTCTTATTCATATTATTATTATTATTATTATTGTTGTTGTTGTTGTTGTTGTTGTTGTTGTGATTCTTTTTTTTTTTTTTAATAAATAAATTATGATTTACATATTTGTCTTTTTTTATCTGACATATTTTATTTGGATTTCTAGTAGTAAAATTATAAGTATATATATTATCACCATAATTATTGTTCTCTTCAATATTATTATATGGACATATAACATTATGCATATTGTTCTTACTTCTTCTAGGTTTATAATTTGTATTGTCTTCACTTAAATTTTCCACCACACTTTCAAAAGGATTATTAAATAATTTTGTTGTGCTTATTCTTTTTTCTAACTCATCTTTTTTCATATTGTTGTTTATATGAATATATTTATATTCATATATTGTTCGATAATAAAAGAAATTGTTAAAGAAGCAAAAGTAAGATATTTTATTTGATATAATATTTAATGTAATATTATTATATATTTTATTTGTTTTGTTGTAAAAATATAATAATTCGTATGATTCACGTTTTAATTTTTTATTATTTTTCTTTTTTTTCTTTTCCTTTCTTTGAACATTATGAACATCCATACCGTCATATATAAACTTGTCACAACCATATTGATTATCTGTTGTGTAATAGGGTTCTCTCAAAATATTATTATTTTCTTTTGACATAAGAATTGGTTTGGATTTACATAACATTCCTTCATCATTTCCTTCGATACATATATTATTATTTATATTGTCATTTTCTATATTAACAAATAATTTATTTTGATCAAATAATAATATCTCTTCTTGTTTGTCTTGTTTTATGAATATATTTTTCTCTTTTGTTTTCGTATATATTTTTTCTACCTCTCGCAATGGTTCCTTTTTGATTAAATGAATATTCTCATTAGTCCTATTATTACATTTTATATCTTTACCAATAATTATATTATTATTAATATTATAACTTATTACTTTATTGGTTTCACATTTCAAAATATTTTTAACATTATTTTGTTTTAAAAATGTTTTATCTTTTTTATTAAAAAGATCAATTTTTTCCTTAACACTCAAATTGTAGTTACATAAAATGGTCTTATTTATTATGTCATTATATGCATAATAATTATTTGAAGGTCCAAACAAACTAGATATTTCATCTATCCTTATATTACTCCTACACATCTTATATGAAATACCGTTTAATAATTGTACTTCTATTGTCACTAGTCCTTTCAAATCTATAATATTTATTTTAACATTGTCTTTACAAAAAACATAAGAATTCTTTTTCTCAGATTTTTCTAGCCAATTATATTTCTCTGCCTTCAACCGTATATCGTTCAAATTGAGACATTCGACATTTTTATCATCACTAATAAGGTAGCTCATTATAAATACATATATATAAAAATATATATATATATATATATATATATATATATAATAAAATAAATAAACAACTAAATAAATGCACCTACAAATGCATCATTCAAACAAAAAAAAAAAAAAAAAAAAAAAAAGGTAACATCTCATATATATATATACATATTAGAAAAGATGTATATGTAAAAGATTATAGAATGATAATAATTTGATACTAAAAAAAAAAACTAATTACAAAAATTATAAATGTTAGAATTATTTAAATATATTTTTATATTTTTTTTTGTTAATATAGAAATACAGATCAAATCATTCTCTTTATTCCCATATTAAATATATTACATAAACATTATATTTACAAACACCATTATAATTACACAAACAAAATTGAAGGAAAATTATTTAACAAATATTTATATATATATATATATATTATTTACAAAAAAATATAATAAAACAATATTAAAAAATAATAATAATATATGTAGGCATAATTAATAAATATAATAAATAATATTTTTTTATCATATTCTAAAAACAGAAAAAAAAATTAATAAACAAATAATAAGCAAATAATAAGCAAATAATAAGCAAATACTAATATAAACATATTCTTACAATACTACATATATATTTTGTTGTTCCCCTTTTCATAACATGCAAATAACATATTTATATATATAATATAAAATAAGCACAGATATAAAAAAAAAAAATATATATATCAATAATCATAAAACAATTCTATCTTCAATACATACAAAAAAAAAATGAAATATGAATGAATAATAAAGATTCTTTAAAATTTTATCCTTAATTATATTTTCATAAAAATAAAAATATATATATATAATATATATGTTATATATTCTTTATTAAAATATAAAAACAACAAATATATAAATAATATTTTAAAATAGAATTTACATGTTCCTTTATTTTTATATTTTGTTAATATAATTATATATATATTAAAAAAATCCTGATTATATTTTTAATTTAATTATAGAATAAAATGCACTGAAATTAAAATACTATGAAACGTTTATATAAGAATCTTTTGTTTAAATATATTTATATTAAACCCTTTCTTTAAAATATATAATAATAAATATAAACACATATATATATTAATTTATTTAGTAATTTTTTTTTTTTTTTCCCCTACATTAAGCAAAAATGTCATTATTACCTACAGCAGCACCTACAACTAATAAGGACAATAAATTTATGACAGACATTAAAAAGTTTATGAATCAAAAAATTAGGGTGAAGTTTGATGGAGGGCGTGAAGGTAATAATCCAACTATATAAAGCATATGTGAATATATATATATATGTATATATGTATGTATATTTTTTTTTTTTTTTTTTTTTTTTTTTTCCTGCAGTTGTTGGAACATTGATTGGTCATGACGCAATCTTCAACCTAGTTCTAGATAAAACGGAAGAATATATAAGAGGTAAAAATATATAAATTGAGAAAAAAAAAAAATAATAAGAAATAAAAACTGTAAGATATATATATGCATACATATATTATATATATATTAATATATTAATATATATATATATATATATATATATATATTTATTTATTTATTTATTTATTATTTTAAAAAGACCCAAATGATAGTTTTGTTGTAACTGATAAAACGAGGAGTATTGGTTTAATTGTTGCCAGGGGAACTTCGGTACCTTTTTATTAATTTTAAAAAAAAAAAAAAAAAAAAAATTAAAATTATATATATATATATATATATATATATATATATATAAATTTATTTGATACTATAGGTTTCTTTAATTACACCCGTAGAAGGAACACAAGAAATATCCAACCCATTCATAACAGAAGAAAAATAATATAATTATCTGAAAATATAAATATATTTTTTTTCCATAATATTATATATATTCAATTTAAAAAAATTATAAAAAGACATGTCACTGTCATTTTTTTTATATTCTCCATTTAATTATTTATCATTTATTTTTAAACTTAATTTGAAAAATATCATTTTTTTTGAAAAACAAATAATAAAATTTTTTTTAAGATAAACACGCAAAAAAATAAATAAATAAATAAATAAATAAACAAAATAAAAAAAAAAAAAAAATCAAGTATCCGGAATAAATAAATAAATATAAATATATATTAATATATAATATGCTTCATCAATTTGATCACAAATAAAAAATTTTCAAATGAAAACAAAAAAGGTTTAGTCAAAATATATAAATTAATAATGTGTATAAAGCTTACACAAATCAACAATGATTATGTAAATACAAGCACACAAGTTAATATAGTGTGCGAAAAAAAAAAAAAATTAAATATATAAAATAAAAAATATAAAATATAAAATATAAAATAAACATATGTATATTTTTTCATTGTTATTATTTTCTTCCTATGTATTCATTTTTGTTTTATGAGTGCATATTAACGTTATGCCTTCTAAAAGAACTTCTATATCCAAAAGATATATTACATTTACTACAGAAGAATCTCTTAATTCCTTTATGAAAATTCATAACATGTTCTTTTAAGCTGAAATCAGAACAGAACTGTTTATTACAATCCTTTACTTTGCATTTAAAAACTGTATTAATTTTTAAGTGTATTTTATTTATATGTTTATTATAACCATTCAAATGTAAATATATTTTATTACATTCCAAGCATACATATTTTTTTTTAAAACAGCTCTTTTTATGTTCAATATAATCTTTATATATAATAAAAGTTTGAGAGCAACCAGGACATGTATATACTATATTACATTTATGTTTATTTAAATGATATTTCATTTTTGAAATTGTAGAATAAGTATAAGAACAATTTTCATAAGGACATTTATAATGTTGGATTTTATGTTGTTTTAATTCTTTGGAACTAGTAAAACTTTCTTCACAAATTAAACAAATATGTTTCTTTTCCTCACTAGTTTTATCATGTGAACTTAAATGATTTTTTAAATGATCAGATCTTTTATATGCTTTAAAGCATATATCACATTTATATGGTCTATCATCTGAATGTACACACATTAAATGTCTTTTCATTAATTTTTTATTTGCAAAAACCATATTACATATATTACATGTTCTTGCTTCTATTGATACACTACCTTTTCTAGAAATTTTATTGGGTTCTCCTTCTTTTGTTTCTATAATATTTGTGTCATCCATAAGTTGCAGCATATTATTATCACCATTTATTGTGCCATCTTCAATAACACCATTATGTAGTTTATCTCTTTTGCTGTTTCTTTTCATTTTTGAATTATTATTATTATTACTATCATTATTATTAATATCATTATTATTACTATCATTATTATTGTTGTTATCATTTTCTATTTGCTTTTCGTTTACATTTTTGCCACCAGGATTCATTTTACCATTAATTTTTGAACGTCCCCTATTTTGATTATTACCATTAATAAAAGAGAGAAGATTCGAATTACCTTTTTGGTTTAGCTTAGAAAAAGCACTAATATAACCTGGTTTCTTATATCCTTCTGAATGACTTTTCTTACAAATACTTAATTCTCTTGATGATTTACATGCTGTTTTACATATAGGACATTGATATTTATTTTTTTCATCACTTATTTTATGACCTATTAAATGTGTTTTTAAATGATCAGCTCTTTTATAAGATTTATGACATATACTACATTCAAAAGGTCTTTCATCAGAATGAACACTATTTATATGTCTCATCATTAATTTATTATTTATAAATGTCATATTACAAATATTACATGTTCTTTCTTCTTCTTCTTCTGGATCATTTTTATTCTTACCTTTTTTTTTAATAACAACTTTTTTTATTATTTTAGTTCCCTGTTTTGGTATTTTCTGTTTTTTCACACCAACCTTTTTATTATTTTCCCCTACTATTCTTTTTTTTCTTGTCTTTCGAACTTTAATTATTTTCTCATTATCTTCTTCTTTATTTGTAATATCTCCATGTATATCGTTCTCTTCTGTTACACCGACTTCACTTAATTTGGTTTCCTCTTTTTCTTCATTCTCCGTATCAATCAATTTTTTATTATCATAGCTTCTTCTGCTCACATCATCCTTTATGCTTACATCACTTTTTGCACTCACATCATCCTTTATGCTTACATCACTTCTTTTGCTTACATCACTTCTTCTGCTTACATCACTTCTTCTGCTTACATCACTTCTTCTGCTTACATCACTTCTTCTGCTTACATCACTTCTTCTGCTTACATCACTTCTTCTGCTTACATCACTTCTTCTACTTACCTCACTTCTTCTACTCACATCACTCCTTCTACTCACATCACTCCTTCTACTCACATCACTCCTTCTACTCACATCACTCCTTCTACTTACACTTCTCAGTCTACTTTCACTGCTTCTGCTTAACTCACTTTTTCTGCTTACTTCACTTTTTCTACTTACTTCACTTTTTTTACTTAACTCACTCCTTTTACTCACATCACTTTTTCGGCTCACATCACTTTTTCGGCTCACCTCACTCTTTCTACTCACATCACTCCTTCTACTTACACTTCTCAGTCTACTTTCACTGCTTCTTCTACTCTGACTAAAATCATCATCTTCCTCATTATTACTATTAATTTTTTTCTTTGCTTGAAAAAAGCCAAAAATTTTACTCGAAACGTTTTCATAAAAATAAGGTCTTTTTTTAGGTTTTTCTGAAGAAACATAAGAACTCTTTTGACTAACTTCACTTCTTTCACTTTCTGATGTATTTCCATCGTTGCTTCTTTTATCACCATCATTTGATGATTTGTCGCTCTCACTTTTTTTGTCACTCTCACTTTTTTTGTCACTCTCACTTTTTTTGTCACTCTCACTTCTTTTGTCGCTCTCACTTCTTCTGTCACCTTCACTTCTTCTGTCACCTTCACTTCTTCTGTCACTCTCACTCCTTCTGTCACTTTCACTTCTTCTGTCACTCTCACTTCTTCTATAACTATCACTTCTATAACTTCTACTATCACTATAACTTCCCCTTTCATTTTCGCTATTAATTCCATGATCATCTCCAACTTCTCCTTTATACTTTTGATTAAGTTTTATATGATTACTACCCATATGAACCTGTATATCATCATTTACCTTTTGCACATCTAGATATTTGTCACTTGCTTGTTCATAATTGTCTTCATTTCTTTCATCCAACTTAGGATAATCACTTTCAATTTTTTGTTCACCATAATTTTCCGAATCAGAGATAGTATGTTTTCCATCATTTGTTTCTTTTTCATTTTCTTCATCTTCATTTTCTTCGTATTGCATATATTTTTCTTTAATTACAAAATTGTTTGGATTAAATATGTGCCCTACATTTTGTATCCCAAATTTTTTAAATGTTTCCTTATTTTTATTTAAAGATAGGTTTCTTAATTTATTTTGTTCTTTCATTATATGAAAAATATTTTTATAACTATCTTTCGTTTCAGAATAGTCTTGTTTGTTTTTTTCATGTGATAAAGGAGAATTATCATATTCATTTGGAAATTTACTATTTGTATCATCAATTAATATGACATCACTTTTTAAAGAATTATTTTCTTCAATATTTATAAAAGAATTAGTTGATATGTTCTTGTCTTGTTTACATTCATGATCATATATATTTTTATAATGTAAGTTATCTATTTTTTCTTTATTATTATATTGATTATTTATGTTATCATTTATATTATTATTTATAGAAATATCAAAATCATTAAAATCAGAATATTCATTTTGATCAGTATTATTATCATGATGTATTTCTTTATTTTTATTTTTTTCTTTACTTTTCTGTTTATGAATATAATTAGTAAAGCTTTTTTTCATATTTTTTGTTAATACAAATGAACTTTTAACATCATCTATAAAAGAACCATATATATTATCTAATTTTATTTTATCTAATGTATCACATGTATTTGTGCTCGATGATAATATATCTTCATTATATGACAAATCATCATTTGTAAAAAAATATTTATCATCTTTACATGTATTTTTATTGTGTACATGTTGTTTTTTTCCATTTTCTTTATCATCATCATTATATATATATTTTTTATTTTTATTATAATAGTTTTCATAACACATTTGATAATTTACATTAATATTTCTATCATCTTCTTTTTTTATAATTAAATCATTATCTTCTAATAAATTCGAATATTTATTACAAAATTTCTCTTGAAAAACACTACATATATTATTATTTTTTATGTCATCCATATCTTTATTATTACATATATTATTATTATTATTATTATTGTTAATCTCATTTTTTGAATTACTATATGATTTATTATTCGTTTGAATATTCATATTATATACTATGCCATTATAATCTACATTTTCAATTTCATCATCACTTTTAAGATTTTTACACTCCTCTAAATTATTCTCTTTATCATTATGCACATCATCTTTTTCTTTAATACCTCTATCTATAGTATCTTCATCCTTATATAAATGTGTTTCTATATCTTTCTTTTCTTCATCAATATAAAAAATAACATTATTTTTTTTATTTTTATTATGAACATTATTCATTTGAAGTAAATACTTATTTCCACTTGTATCTGATACAAGTTTTTTTTCTACTCCTACAACCCCAGATTTTATATTTGATGTATTCAACAATTTAATTTTATTCCAGTCAACATTATTTTTTAAAAACGTCTTCTCACTCTCACTATATATATTATTATTTAAATTTTCATCTACATAGCATATAACTCGTTTATTCTTGGAATCAATACTGTTCATTTTTTACATCCATACAAATTTAATCTGTTTAAAATGAATACAAAGGGGACACATAAAATATATGTGCATATATATATATATATATATATATATATCTAACTTTTTTATTGTTAATAAAATATTGTATATTGTTAAACTATTATTTACTATTAAATTGTGACATTATAAACCTTTAAAAAAAAAAAAAAAAAAATTACTAAATAAATAATTAAATATATATATATATATATTGTGATTTTATTATTATTACAAAAAAAAAAAAAATTAATTTTTTTTTTTCTCCTGATTATTTAAAAAATGTAATATATAATAGTATTTATATATATATATATATATATTTATGTGTAACTATTTATTTTACTTTTTTTGAATTCGTTTAACAAAAATTTTTATATTTTTAAATATTATCAAATAAAAAAAATAAAAAAAAAAAATAAAAAATAAAAATAATAATATATTATATATATATATATATATATATTTGTAAATGTGGAGATTAAATATTTGGATTATATATTTGTAATATTAAATGATTTCATTTTATAATGGGAAGAAAACTCTGCATATATATTTATTTATATATATATTAACACAATGTTTATTTTTATTTATATTTTTTTATTATATAATTATATTCATTTTAAAGGATATCATGAATTTAATGTCACAGAGAAATATTATTTTTTTCATTTTTATGTAATATAATTTAATTTAACATAATTTAATTTAATTTTTGTTTTTTATTTATATATTATATATATATTATTTTTTTGTTATAAAAAAAATATTATATTTATTATATGCTATTTATGTGCTAGTATACTACCAAATATTTTTTATAACTTTCCTTTTGTGTTGATAAGTGAAAAAATGAAAAAAGGGAAATCATAATAAATATTTTTATTATTAATATAATATTATAATATAATAATATATTAATATTTCAATTATAACCCTCAACATATACATATTATATTATATATATATGTATTAATATGTGATATATTAATACTTATATTTAAATATGAACTGTTATAACATATTTTTATATCGTCCATTATAATTAATGGTCTCCCTATATTACTATCACAAAAAAAAAAATAAAAAAAAAACAACATATCATTATATATTATATATATATATATGATATATTTAAATTATTTTTTAAATTGAAATATTAATTAAACGTGGTCGCCGATTTGAAACATCACTTGTTCGACAACACATAACATTAACAGTAATAAATATAAATAAATAAATATATATATATATATATATATATATATATATTAAAAATTTGTTTTATATTTGTTGGTGTGTGTATATGGAGAAGTCTTTTATTTCATCGTTTGAAGGATACAAGGATTATTTCAAAATAATATTAAAAAAAAAAAAAAAAAAAAAAAAAAAAAAGTGGAATTTATAATATCACTAGTCTGTATAAACACATGCATATAATAAAGAATTTATTCTTGTTGTGTTATAACACATCATATATATATATATATATATATATTTTTCTCTATGCTAAATAAACTCATTGTTATATATTTTTATTATTAATTCATAATAAATAGACATAATATTCTTTTAAAAATTAGAACTCCACAAAAATTATTTTTTTCAGCCCAAGCATATAATGTCCTTTTTTTATAAATATAAATTCGACCAGTACTATTTATTAATATAATATATATATATATATTTATTTATTTATTTATTATACCTCATGTTCATTATTTTTCTTATAAAAAATGATCATTCTTTTTATGATATTAATATATATTTAAAAAGGACTTGAAACATATTATATATATTATAAACATGAAAAAATGTAAGATATTTATATGTGACAATTTTTTTTTTAAATGTAAAAATATTATAATAATATACATATATATTTATTATATATATATTATATATAATATATATTTTTATTTATTTTATAAAATGAAGGTATAGAAGAATATAATAAAAATTTAGATATATGTATTTAAATATATTTTGAAATATAATTATTTATATCTTTTAATTTTAATCTAAAATTTATTATTTTAATTTTTTTTTTATAATATATATATTTATATATTTTTTCAATTAATATTTAAATATATATTTTATATATATATATATTTTTTTTATAAATTTTTCTCTTTTCTTTTTTTTTTTTTTTTTTTATACAATAGAAAATATATATAGATTAAAAAAAAATGAAAAAAATTGATTAAAAAAAAAAAAAGGAAAAAAAAAAAAAAAAAGAACGGTGTTTATAAAAATTGGTTCGTAGCCTTTTTCTTCATTTAGTAAAAAATTCTTAACATGTGTACAAGTTTTTAATATAGGGCTCTATACTTTCATTCTTTCTTTTCTTTTTTTTTTTTTTTTTTTTCTAATATATTTGTTTTGTTTACTTTTATACATGATTCTTTTTTTTTCTTTTCTTTTCTTTTTTTTTTTTTTTTTTTTTCTAATATATTTGTTTTCTTTTATTTGTTACATATAAAAATTATAATTTTTTTTTTTTTCATCCTTTAAACATTTATATTAAAAATGTGATAGAAAATTTGTTCAATTTTAAAAGGTTAAAAAAAAAAAAAAAAAAAAAAAAAAGTTCATAGACATTTTTAATATTTTTTTTTAGAACATAATATAAATGATTTATTAAATAATTAAAACATGTGTGATTTAAAAAAAAAAAAAAAATATATATATATATATATAATTTGATAATAAAAATGATATATTAAAATATTAATTTGTAGAAAAAAAAAAAAAAAAATAGAAACATATATATAAATATATATATAATATATATATATAATATTTAATATATTATATATATTTATATATATGTTTCTATTTTTTTTTTGATATGCGTATGTGTACGTTATTTCCTTTTCTCTTTTAAAAAAAAAAAAAAAAAAAGAGAGAAAAAAAAAAAAATTAAAACAATATAAATTTTAAACTGTTAAATTTGATTGAAATAGTCTAGTAAAAAATTGAAGGTACTTTTTTATTTTATTTATAAAGATGTAAAGAAATATATTTTTATTATATACCCCTAAATGATAAATATAAAAAAAAATGTGTGTAATATATATATATATGTATATATGTCAATATAAATAATGAATTATAATTAGAAAATAAAATATAACACTCACACTATATATATTCAAATTACACATAAAATAATATATATATATATATATATTTATTTATATTTTTTTTTTTTTTTTTTTTTTTTTTTTTAGAATGGTACTTGAATTAGTTGTAAATTTAGAAAATCACAAGAGGAGAATATGGAGCATCTGCTGGAGTCCAGATGGAAATTATTTAGCTTCTGTAGGTGCTGATAAATATATTATGATATGGGTGAAAAAAAATAATGAGAAGATAAGAAAAACTAATAATAGTAATAAGATAATGAAAAAAGCTTTAAATATATTCGGTGAAAAGACGCAGATTAAAAGTAATATAGAATTCGATATTTATGATATTATAGAAACAGATCATGAAAAATCTTTAAGACATATTGAATTTTCTAAAGATGGAAGTTTTTTTGTTGTTGCTTCATTTGATTCTAAATGCTCAATATATAAAAAGAATAATAATGATAAATGGGTCTATTATAAAATGTTAGAAGGTCATGAAAAGGAAGTTAAATGTGCCTCGATTCATCCTTCAAACAAATATATTGTAACATGTGGTAGGGATAAAAGTATATGGGTTCATGCAAAGGGAGAAGTTGGAAAGACAGATATGAACAGTAAGAACCATGCAAGTTATAATAATGAAAATAATGATGATAATAATAAAAATAATGATGATAATAATAAAAATAATGATGATAATATTAAAAATGATGACAATAATAATAATAATTATGATAATATCAAAAATGATAATAGTGATAAAAATAACACAAGTGATTTTATTCTTCAAGATAATCAAACTCTATCAAGCCTTGACAAAAATAATAATCTACAACCTAGTAGTAGTCTAGATTTCCACTTTGATGCTTACCTTACAGCACACACAGAAGACATAAAATTTGTGTCATGGTGCCCTTTAAGTGAAAACACATTTATATCCTTATCTTATGATAATTCTTTAAAATTATGGACTAAAATAATGAATGAATGGAATTGTATACAAACATTAAACGAGCACACTTCAGTTGTATGGTGTGTAACATTTAATTTTGATGGTTCTCAATTTGCTACTTGCTCAGATGATAAAACCATTAGAATTTGGAAGAGTGATAAAAAATTAAAATATAATTTGAATAAGTATCCTTTTCTATATGAAAAAGCGATAAAGGATGTTAAAGACAGTTCATATAGTAAGGAGACAAGCAAAAATATGGACGAAGAAAAAATTAATGATAATAACACTACATGTGAAAATAAAAATGTAGCACAAAGTAATGATACAATAAATAATAACAACAACAATAATGATAATAATAATAATAATAATAATAATAATAATAATAATAATAACAACAACAATTATAATAATAATAGTAATAACCATATTGATGGTGGTGTTCAGATCAATCAAACATGTGAAGGTAAAGAACCGACAGAAGGGATCAATCAAATGACAGAAGCAAAATCAAGAAGCAAAGAAAATATAAACAATACAGACATAAATAAAAATAATAACCAAGAAGTTGTAAAATCTAAAGTAAAAAGTGAAAATAAAATATTTAAAAAAACAACCAACTTTTTTAGTAAATTTAAAGAAATTAAAAGTAAAAAAGAAAATGAACAAAAATATATTTCATCAAATATTACAATAATAAATTATTCAGAACAAAAAGATGATTTAAGTGCATTATCTAAAGTATATATTCAACATAATTTTGTGCCCTTATATTTTAATAATGGTCTTTTTAAATATGTATATAATTTCTCACAAGTAGAAGATAATACAAATATCAATAATGATTTAAAGAAAAAAGAACAACATAATAAAGGTAATAATAATAATAATATAAAAGATAATGTTATTAAAAATATAGATAATAATATAATAAATAATAAAGAAACTGATGAAATAATTAATAATGATCTTATAGATAAAATTAGTAACCATACAAATATAGAAAATGATAATAAACAAAAAAAAGAATATGTTGAAGATTTTCAAGAAACATCCATACATATCTCAGAAGATACTAATTCAACAATTAAACAAAATATAAATAATAAAGATCAAAATATAAATGATACCAATTTTGATGATTGGAAAGTAAATAATGTTATACAAGGATATCATAAAAGAAGTGTTAGTTATATTGATTGGAATGCATATGAAGATTTAATAGCAGCTTCATCATTTGATAATTCATTGAAAATATTCAAAAAAATTAATGAACAATGGGAACTCATATCAAATATAGATAATGCACATATGAGTGATGTTAATTGTGTTGTCTGGTGTCCTCAAAAATATCAAGATTACTTTTTATTGGCTACAGCTGGAGATGATTGTGTCATAAATATATGGAAATACACAAAGGGATGATTAAAAAGGGGTAAAAAATATGCAAACATATATAAATTAATAAATATAAATAAATAAATAAATATATATATATATGTGTGGATATTCCCACTTGATATATATTTTTATATTACCATTCTGTCATATTATTCATTTTATATTTAATTTGTGGGTGTATCTTATATTTTCCCATGAGAAACATTTATTTAGTTCAATATTATATTTATAATATAAATATACACACACATACATAAATACATATATATATACATATATATATATATATATATATATATATATAATTTATTTTTTTTTTTTATTTTTCTTTTCCCTCTTTTAAAATTATAACACTAATATCAATATGAAAAAAAAAGAAAAAAAAATATTTTTTATTTTTTCTATTCTTTTTTCATGTTAGTTTTTGTTCCTTTAATTAACACGATCATAAACATTTTAATATATTAAAAATAATTTATAAACGGTATCTCTAATTGTTATAATATTATATATATATAATCCATATATAACATGTACATATATATATATATATATGTAAATATAAACATTTAATTAATTTATTTTTTCTTTTTAATTATCATAATTTTTCTATATCATTAAAATATAAAGATTTATACAAAAAAAAAAAAAAAAAAAAAAAGGACGTACAAAAATTTTAATATATATATATTATATATTATATATACACAAACATGCATATAATAAATAAATAAATAAATATATATATATATATATATATATATATATATATTATATTATATATTATACAACGAATTAGAAATAAGACAATATAACAATCAACAGAAATATTATTTAATAAAAAATAAAATAAAATAAAATAAAATAAATATTTATATATACTTTTCACCATATATCACTTTTACTGTTATTTTCTGTTGCGCTGTCTTCATAATATTATATATATATATATATATATTATATGTATATTTTATTTTTTTTTTTTTTTTTTAAACAATGATCAAACGAATAATATATAACAGTGTAAATGTAATGTTTACACATTTATAGATTAAAATGAGAAAAAATATATAAAAAAAAAAAAAAATAAAATAATATATAATATATAAATTATTCATTTAATCCACATATTATATATATATATATATTTATATATGGATTAATTTAATTTTTGAAAGAAATAGTACACACATAAAAATATGTAAAAAAAACAAAAAAATACAAATATAACATATAAAAAAAAAATTTATGATGGATACAAAAGTAGATCAAAAATGTAAGTTAATGAGATATAAAAGTAATAAAAGATAGATATAATATTATACATATTATATTATTTTTATGTATTTATATTATTTTTTTTTTTTTTTTTTTGAAATATAGTTCAACCCAAGTTTTATGTGGACAAAAAATTATCAAAATCTTTTGATAAAAAATTGGATGAAGAAATTTTTAATTATCCTTTTAAGAAAGAAAGTTTTTTGATATCAGAAAAATTTTCTATTGAACATACAAAAGATTCTTTATGGAAATCTATAAAAGATAAAGCTAAAAAGAAATCAGACATGGAGTATTTCAATTGTGTTAATAGTCTATGTTGTAAATTTATATGTACTATTAGAAAATATGTTACATATTTTTTATATTTAAAAGATAGTTCCTATGAAATATATAAAATGAATCCATACAACAATAATAATATGAATATTACAAATAAGAAGAATGTGACAAATAAGAAAAATGTTACAAATAATATCAATATTACAAATAATATCAATATTACAAATAATATCAATATTACAAATAATATTAATAACAGTTATAGTAATGATAATATTAATTATAACCTTAACCATTTAAATAACTCAAGTTGTTCAAAACATAACAAATATAATGCAAACAATATAGACGATATAAATATAAAAAATGATTATACCTATAATCATATATATGAACAAATATTCTTTAAATATAATTCATCGTTTTATGAATATCTTATGTTTAACTTGATGAAAAAAATAATTCATTACAAAAATATTATTTTGAATAAAAAAGAGAAAATAAATAATTCATATAATAATAATGATATAAAAAATATAGATGGATTTTTAATTTTTCAAAATTTACATTTTGAAGAAATATTTTTAAATACATTTTATTCATCATTTCCTTTTAAAATATTTTTACATAGTCTATATATGATTTTTATATGTTTTATATATTTTGTTTTTTTATATTTTATACTTTTAAAAAATATATATACACATCCATTAATCTTTCATTTAAGTATATTAAAATTTTTCTTCGATATCATTTTTTTCTTATCATTTATATTATATCCTCTATTTTTACATTTAAAAAGAATTGATAATATAATATATTCTTCATATATATCATCCTATATCTTTGTGTGTGTTACATTTTTATATAGTTTTCTTATATTAAAATGTTCATCTTATTCTGTCAAAATGAATAATAATACTTATCAAAATTATTTTGTTTTTCAAAATATGTTATTTCTCTTAATTAATATTATATATATATCTATATTTTGTTTTTTAAAAAATTATATGATTCTTTATAGTTTCCTATATAATTGTAGATTTTCAATTTTTTCTATTTTATTTATTTTTCTATATTATTATATATTTTTTACTTTAGATTTTTATACAGTTATACATTTCCCATTTGATAATTTATTGTGTCCTTTTCTTGCTTTTTTATTTTTTTCATTTCTTTTTATTTTTAAGATTATCACATCTTTATATTATGAATATGTATATGAAAAAAAATATAGAATACTATATATCAAAAAAAATAATCTCATGGAAAGACGCATAAACAAAAGAACCAATACAAACATTAATAATGTTTATTTTACTAAATATTTTTCAATAGATAATACTATACCTACATCACCCATAGAAGACATATTAAATAATTTCAAACATATAACAGAGACTATTAATATTATTGAAGAAAATCCAAATCAAAATCTATTAACCAATATAAAGAAAATCAAAGAAAAAATTAAAAATTGTGATAATATATTAAGGACAAAAAATATTAATCAAGTACAAATAGGAAAATATAGAAAATTTGAAAAAGTTTATAATATATGGTGTTTAGACAAAATGTATCTAAATAATCCATTAGGTCAAGAAGAATCTAAATCAGTTTTATCAAATAGTCTTAACAGAATATCTTTTAATTCATTTTCTAATATGCATTCATTATTATCATCTAAGTTTCAAGAACATTATAATGATATATATGACTGGAATGGTAATATTGAAAATATATATAAAGGAAATACATTTATATCTATAGGTTATAAATTATTATATCCACTAGGTGTATTAGAAGCTAATTTTGATAAAGAAAAATTGAAAAAATTTCTTTTCAAAATGTGTTCTTATTATAATGAGGTTCCTTATCACACTAGTCTCCACGCAGCCCAGGTATATAAAAAATTTCCTATATAGGGATAAAAAATACATAGAATTTGTGTTTATACAAATAAAAATAAAAATAAAACATGAATGAATAAATAAATATATATATATGTATATATTTTTTTTTTTTTTTTTGTATGTTGCTTTTTAGGTAGCTCATTTTAGCAAGAGTATGCTTTTCATGCTAGATATGAACCACAAAATATCAGCCATTGATGAATTTTGCTTACATATATCTTCCTTATGTCATGATACAGGACATCCTGGACTCAATAATTATTTCCTTATAAATTCAGAAAATAATTTAGCACTAACATATAATGATAATAGTGTTCTAGAAAATTATCATTGTTCTTTACTCTTTAAAACTCTCAAAAATCCAAATTATAATATCTTTGAATATTATCCTTATCATATTTTTATTTCATGCAAAAAAAATATCATCAGAGCTATTTTATCAACTGATATGAAAAACCATTTTGAATATATTTCTGATTTTAGAACTTCAAAAGAATTTATAGATTATGATAATTTATCAAATGATCAAATATGGCAAATATTCTGTCTTATTCTAAAAGCATCAGATATTGGGCACTCAACACTTGAATGGAAAAAACATCTTGAATGGACACTCAAAATTAATGAAGAATTTTATTTACAAGGTTTACTAGAAAAATCATTAAATATACAAAATAGCTTTTTATGTGATATTGATACTATGAATAAATTAGCTTTCTCACAAATTGATTTTTTAAAACATTTATGTATCCCTTTATTCAATGAATTAAATTATATATGTAAAAATAATGACGTATATACTCATTGTATACAACCAATTGAAAATAATATAGAACGTTGGGAAGGCCATAAAAATGATAATCAAAATTTAGGTTTGCACGAAAAGTATAAGGACGAAAACTTGTTAAGCAAACTTGAGCTCATCAAATTTGAATAAAAATAAACAAATCGAAAATTACATTTGACGATTGTATATATATATATATATATATATATATGTGTGTATTTGTTTTATATATTATGTTTTTTATATGAATACAACATAAATATATATATATTTTATAATATGTTATATTTTTTGTGAACAAACTATATTTGTTATATATATATATATATATATATATATATATATATATTATATTTCACCGCTTATCTTTTATTTTTATATTATTTTAAAATACTGTTTAGTAATTCCCTATTTGATGAAAACAAATAAAATCATTATTTTACTCAATTTTTTTTTTTAAGAAATGTGTTCATTTATTATGTTCCTCTACATAAATAAAATGAAAATATATATATATATATATTTATTCATTTATATATTTATAAACAACACTTTAAGCACTCCTATATTACTGCATAAAACATGTAACACTTATAACAAATATGTGTTCAATTTATTGAAAAACAAAAAAAATAAGTAAAATTTAATTTTTATTTGTAAGTAAATTATATATTTTATAATTTATTATTTTGGTATATCTTCATTAAGTAATATTATATATAAATATTCATACTTTTCATAATATATATTATTTCTATAATTTATATTTTTTATTTATTTCATATTCCTTCTTATATAAAAATAAAACAAGTGGACAAATCATATATCAGCATATATAATATATATATTATTTTTTATACAAAAACAACAACAAATAAATAAATAAATATATAAATACATACAAATATATATACATATGTATATATTTTTCTTATTTTATTTATCACACATAATTTTTTAATATGATATAAAGTATGTATTTATTATCTTTCCTTTCATTTATTATATTTTTTATATTCTGTACAGCCAAAAGACATGAACATTTAATTAAAAAATGTTTTCTGAACAGTCATAATTTTTGTAAAATAAAAACTGACCCGTTCAGGAAAAAAAATTTAACCGAAGGACTATATTCTTCATATGCAAATAAGAACGAAATAATTATAGGAACTCGTGATTCTCCTTTAGCCTTAAAACAAAGTGAAAAAGTGAGAAAAAGACTAATGTCATATTTTAAAAAAATGAATAAAAATATAAATATAACATTTAAATATATAAAAACAACAGGTGATAATATATTAGATAATAAGAGTGTTGGATTATATGGAGGGAAAGGAATATTTACAAAAGAATTGGATGAACAATTAATAAATGGAAATGTAGATTTGTGTGTACATTCTTTGAAAGATGTTCCTATATTATTACCTGATGATATTGAATTATCATGTTTTTTAAAAAGAGATACAATAAATGATGCCTTTTTATCTATAAAATATAAAAGCATCAATGATTTGAATATGATAAAAAGTGTATCAATTATAGAAGATATTAGTATTAACAAAAAAGAAAATGATCATAACAATGATACATTATGTACTATTGGTACATCCTCCTTAAGAAGAAGAAGTCAAATTAAAAAAGGTTATAAAAATATTTATGTAAAAAATATAAGAGGAAATATAAATACAAGAATTGAGAAATTATATAATGGAGAGGTCGACGCCTTAATAATAGCTATGTGTGGTATAGAAAGATTAATAAAAAAAACGAATCTTAAAAATATCCTAAAAAATAAAGAACAGAAAAATATATACAAACCATTTCTTCTCAAATGTAATAATAAAAAGTGTGTTGACTTGTGTCATGTTAATATACAAAAATTGAATAAAAAAGTAATTTATCCTGCCTTATGTCAAGGTATTATAGCAGTTACGTCAAACAGAAAAAATGATTTCATTTCGAACCTTTTAAAAAATATAAATAACAAAAAGTCAGAAATGATGGCAGAAATAGAAAGATCCTTTTTATATCATATTGATGGAAATTGTATGATGCCTATAGGAGGCTATACAAAAATAAGAAATCAAGATATATATTTAAATGTAATAATTAATGACATACATGGATATAACAAATATCAGGTAAAACAAAAAGGTACAATATATAATTATAAAGAAATTGGCCCTAATGCTGCTATTAAAATAAAGGAAATTATAGGCACAGAAAAGTTTAAGAAAATAAAAGCTGAGGCTGAATGGCACCTTTTAAATAATAAATGATATAATAATATAAAAAAATATATATATTAAAAAGAAAAAAAAAAGGAAAAGTGTCAAATTTTAAATGCATTGATAGGAAATATATACATATTATATTATATATATATATATATATATTTTTCTTTGTTTATTATATAAAATTTTTTTTTTTTTTTTAAGATCTTTCTGAAAATATTCTTTATAAATGTGTTTGTATATATAATTTCTTTCATTAAAAAATTAAGAGTATTTCAAAATATATAATAACATTTTAAAATTTTTCCCCCAAAAATATATATATATATATATATATATATATATATATATTTACAAAAAAATTATATTTTAATAATTCTTAGCATAATGTTTAGTTTATAGTTTGTTCTTATAACTTGTTTTTTTATTTATTTTATTTTTTTTGTTTTTAAATTAAGATCAAATTATTTAATATGTATATTGATTAATATTATAAGATAAATTATATTTTTTCTGTTTGAGTATTCATTTTGAAATGAGTTTATTTGTTCATTGAATATTAAAATATACATATATTGTATAATATATTTTACGATATATATTTTTTTTTTGTCTACCTAAAACATATAAAAATGGAAGAAAACAAAAAGGTAACAAAATATAAAAAAGTGGGAAAATAATATATATATATATATATATATATATATATTTAAATCATATTTTTTCTTCCTTCATATATATATAGATAATGAATATGAAAGAACATCAGTGGAGGTTGTTTGAATATAATATGAGCAAATGGATGATAGAAAATAAATATATATTAGATCAAGAAGAAAAGAAGAAATTCTATAAGTGTGCTAATTATAGTATTGGTAGTGGAGTGCTTAATGCTTCCTTAGTATATTTCTTATGTAAAAAATACAAGAATTATATAACACCTGTATCAAGGTTTTTTTTGACATTTTCTCTGGGTGTTTATACATCTATGGTTATAAATAAAATATATAGGAGAAAGGCCTATATAGAGGTAATTCATAAGTTGAAAGAAAAATATAAGTGAAAGTATATACTTTTTATTATCTTATATATATATATATATACATATATATTCTTTTTATTTTAGATATTAAGTTCTAAGACTACTATGACAGATAAAGCAAACGAAGTTTTAAACGACATACTAAATATTAATGATGATACCATTAAAGTATCACCCAAAGAAATTAAAAAAAATGAAGATAAAGATAATATAAATTCATATAATTATATGAATGATCATGATATTCCTTTGAATATCCATCCTCAGGAAAAAGAAAATGTAATATAAATGTGTAAAAATATATGTATATATATATATATATATAATTATTTATTTGTTATAATTTTTTTTTTTTTTTTTTTTTATAGAATAATTTGGACTTAATTCCTGATTTGTAAGTTTAAAATATTATATGTATATATTGTTAGGCACACATTATAAATATATATTATTTATTTATTCATCATATTTTTTTTTAGAAATAACACCATTATGAAAGAACAACTTGATGAGTTAGAAAGGTATGTTTAATTATATATATCTAATTTAAAATTATTTATATATTTATTTAAATAATATATATATATATATATATATATATATATATATAATATATTACATGGTTCATTTTTAGATGCAAAGATATGTCAATTTGCACAGATGAAAATTTAAAAAATATGATAAAAACCTTAGAAAAATATTCTTAAAGAAATAAATAAATATATACATAAATATATATATATATAACAAATTATAATACTTTTTTTAAAATGAATATGTGCAGTATACAAATATGAATTGTATTAATTAAATTATAAACTTACAAAAAAAAAAGAAAATATACATGCATATATATATATATATATATATATATATATATATATATATATATAATATATGTAATGTCTGTTCATTCTTCATAGGCAAGATTATTACTTTTTAAAGGATCCTAACGAAAGTAAAAAATGGAAATGCATTTAAAATATTTCTTATTCTATATATTATCACATATTATATGTATCAATTATATACATATATTTATATATATATTTTGCTTGTTTATTTTTTTTTTTTTTTTTTTTTTAAGGCAACTCGGTTAGCTGGGATGAAATACGTAAACGAAATGAATAAAAAAAAAAAAAAAAAAAAAAGAAACTTACGATTTTGAAAAGATGGACAGATAATATTTTATCATATAAACTTATTTAAAATACACAGAATTATATATATATATATATATTTTTAATTTAATTTAAAAAATATCTTTAAATTTTCCTAAAAATTGCTCATAATTAAAATTTCTACTGTCATTATTAAATTTTTTTACATACTGGAAATAATTTGTGTCATAATAAAAAGAAAGAATATTATTATAAATTTTAATAGCTTGATATTTAGTTATTGTTGGATTAATTATATGTACCTTCGATAGAATAATTTCTTTCTTTTTGAATTCATCAAAAAAATGTAATGTAATAAATGGTGTTGAATTAGTTTTATATTTATTATAATATTCTAATGATGTAATGAAAATTAATTTACAATCAATAAATTGTGTGTAATAAGTTATATATCCATTATTATTTTTAAAGGGTATAATAAAATGAGAATTATTTTTACAATTATTTTTTATTACTTCATATTTATTTATATCCATATAATCTGATATTACATATTTATTATCTTTATATTTTTCTTTCCATATATTTATTATCTTATATTTATCTTCTCTTTCTAATAAGGGCAACTTCACAATATTTTTTAAATCACGAGAACAAGGCAGGGAGAAATAAAATCTTTTCTTACTCAAATTTGTTAACATTATCCATATTTTATAAACTCATAAAAAATATATATATATATATATATATGTATATATATATATTTTTATTTATATGATTTTTATTATATGATCATTTTATTATTTCGCCTTTTTATTTATTTTATTTTTATTTATTATTTTTTTTTTTTTTTTATGAATTATAATTTATAAACATACTATTTTTTTATTAAACCAACAGAATTTAATTAATAATAAAAATTAACTATATATATTTTATATGGTTTATATGTGCACATTAATTTATTATAATTATATAGAGTATGTATCATTCAATGGTCATACCTATATATGACAAAAAATAAATATAAAAAAAAGAATTTATGAATATTATATATATATATATATATATATATATATATATATTTTTATTTATCTTCACGTATTAAAAATATTTTTCTTTTTAATGTTTATATTTTAAAAGTAGAAAAAAAAGATAAAGTTAAATTATAAATGAGCATTATTAAAAATATGAACCAAAAAAAAAAAAAAAAAAAAAAAAACACCAATGTAAAATAAATATAAACAATGTATATATATATATATATATATATATATATATATATATATATATATATATATAGGTTAAATGTTTAATTAATATAGAATGTATATAAAGATATATATTTAAAAAAAAAATTATATGTATAAAATATATCTATAATGGCAATATATAGAATAAAGGAATACAATCTTTTTTTTTTTTTTTTTTTTTTTTTTTTTTTTCTTTGAATTAAAGATTAAATGGAATATTTCCATACAAAAAATATAACATTAATATATTATATATATATATATATTATATTAATTATTCACTCACACCTTGTGTAAGAATATTCTTTAATATTGGACATGGTTTTTGTAGTACATTTTCTCTTTTATCGAATTGAATTATTTGACCCTGTTCTATTACTCCTATATAATCAACATAATTCAATAAGTCTAATCTATGTGTAAAGATAATAGTTGTTTTATCCTTCATATATTTAATTAATGCTTTGTTTATAATATTTTCTGATAGTTTATCTAGAGAAGATGTAGGTTCATCTAATATTAATATTTTATTATTCTTAATTAAATTCTGTGCTAAATATATTCTTTGTTTTTGTCCACCTGATAAGGATGTGCCATTAACACCAACATTCATGTTATCGTAATTAAAATGATTTTTTAAAAATTCATCAATATGTAAATCATTATAAACATTTTTCATTTTATCAGAAGATAAATTATTCTTTATTTCTTCTTGTATCTTTTGTAATTCTTTTAATAAAAAAGTATATATTTCATATGTATATTTTGTATCATTTTTATTAATATATTCTTCATGGTCATATTTATTATTAATTGTATTATCACCATTGTTCATTTCTTTTTTTATATTTTCATTATTCATTATATTTTTAATAATCCCTCCTTGATTCTCTTCTATTAATCTTATCTGATCTTTTAACATCTGCTCATAAGCTTTATAAGGATACATCAAATTCTCACGCACAGTCAAGTTAAATAAAAATGGGTCCTGTGTTATAACACCTACAATTGATCGTAACACTGCAGAATTAATTTTATTTATTGGAATATTTCCCACACAAATTTTGCCTGACCCGTTCAGGTCATTTTTTTTGGTGAGTAAATTCAAAATGGTTGTTTTTCCACTACCACTTTTTCCAACAATAGCAACAGATTTGTTATGAGGTAAAAAGAATGAAACATTTTTCAATGCAAATTTTTTATTACAATTATTATTTATATTATCATTCACATTTTTATTTATATTATCATTAACATTTTTATTTATATTATCATTAACATTTTTATTTATATTATCATTAACATTTTTATTTATATTATCATTAACATTTTTATTTATATTTTCCTTTATATTATCGTATGAAAAAGAAACATTATCAAATGTGATTGAGAAGTTATTACCTTTTAAAAAATCAATGGATGTTTTATTCCAATAATTTTGAAATTTATTATCAGGCAAATTTATAATTTGTAATACTTTTGAGCAGGAGCCTAAACATTTTTGTATATCTCCAATGGCATGCATCATTCCTTGTATGCCACTGCCACAAAATAAGGAATACATTATGAGTGAAAATAAGTCTCCTGTATTTATAAATTTATGTGCTATTAAATAATTACCATAATATATTAAATGTAATAAAAATAAAGAGATAATACTAAAAAATAAAAAATGGTTCCCAGATTTTACTAATGAATGTTTTTTTCCTATTTTATATACATCTTCTAAATAATTTATAAATTCTTTTTTTTCATATGACTCACCATTTAATAAACGTACGTTACTAATATTATGAATTTTTTCTGAAGCAAAATCAATACATGAACTAAGTTTTTCTTGTTTTAAAACACTTATTTTTTTTACAAATTTTGCATATGATGTACCTATTAATAAACAACCAGAAACAGGTAATAGAAACGATTGAAATAAATTTCTTGGAGATATATGTAAGGCACATATACCACCTATTAATGCTGATATAAAATTTCTTATACCAAATGATAAATGTATTAAAAATTTAGATGATATTTCTATATCATTAGATAATCTATTTATTAATTCTCCTGTTTTTTGTTTATTAAAAAAATCTACATCTTGATTTAATACTTTTTCAAAAAAATGTGTTCTTAATCTTCTTGTTATTTTTTCAATAGATGTTTCTATAAAATATATTCTAAAGAAACTGAAAGTAGATATACCTAATATTAATAACACAGTTTTATAAATTTCATTTGTTAAATATTTTAATGATTCTTCTTTGCCACCATACATATTTATTATTCTACTTATACACATTGGGAATACCATTTGTCCTAAGGAAGATATTATTAGGCAAAACATAGCAAACCCTAAATATTTCCTTTCTTTTTTTAAAATATTAAATAAATCTTTTAATGACGATACATTGTTACTATTACTTTTATTATTATCATTATTATTACTACTATTATTACTATTACTATTATTATTATTATTGTTGGTGGTATTATTTCCACCTATCCTTTTTGCAAACACTTCATTAAATTTATCTTTTATATTATCAATAATCGATTTTTTATCTGCATGAAATAAATAGGACCTAAAGCATCTTTTATTCGCATAATTATTCATCATATTATTAAATATATTTTTTCCTCTCTTTCTCATAATTGAATATTTTATATTACTATTATTATCACCATCCTTATTATTAATATTTTTATATATACCCATACTTTTATAATAACATGTCATTCTTCCACTTTTATGGTTTAAAAAAAAAAAATCTCTTCCTCCTGACACAGAATATTTCTTATAAGTGTGTATATTATTTAATCCCACATTATTATAAAATAATGCATTTCCATGATTTTTATAATTGCTTACATTTCTTACATTCTTTCCAAACAAAAAAGAACCATTATTGTTATTATTAATTATATAATAGTAGTTTATCAGATGCCGTTTTATTATCATTACGTATGTATTCTCTTGTATATTGAATGTAACAAAATAGAAAAGTTATATATATCTCCCATGGTAAATAAATAAATAAATAAATATATATATATATATATATATATATTTTATTTATTCATATGTACCTCTTTTTATGCATATTAATTCTTTACTTCTGGGAGAAAAAAATTAATTATTTCTTCTTATCAATTTTACCCCCCAAAAGAAAAATATATATACATATATAAATTATAATAAATATAATACAAAATATTTACTAAGGGAGAACTATATATATCATATTATATAATTTATTTTATCGGATGGCCAAAAAAAAGGAAAAAAAAAAATTAAACACATATATATGATAAATATATATATAATATATATATATTTTCATTTACATTTAGGAATTAAAATAAAAAAAAAGGAAGAAAAAAAAAAAAACACAATTTAGAAGACAATCCATAAAATTATTTTTTTTATCTATTTAATCGATGAACTAATATTGTAATAAAATATTATTGTATGGATATATATCATAAAAAAATATTTAATATATGTGTTGTACAATTTTTTTTTTTTTTTTTTTTTTTTTTTTTTTTTTTGAAACTATAACATAATTGTTAATATAAAATAATATGAGAATAAATGATTTTCCTAATTTTATGATGATAAACTTGGGCAATCAAATAAATTATACATTTATAAAATAAGAAGATTTATAAGTACATGAATTTGTATGTAAAAATTTTATTCTTATAAAAATAATTATATATATATATATATATATATATATATATTTTATTTTGTTTTTCTTTTTTATTTTTTTGTGTGACTTATAATTTTAAGAGAAAAAAAGAAAATAAGAGGGAATAACCACTCTTATGAATCACATAAATATTTTTTACATAAAATAAAAAATTTTCAAAAAATGTTTGAGTAAAGATGATTAAATTGGATTGATGGGGAAAAAAAAAAATGATATAATGATTAGTACATAAAAAAAAATATATTATATATATTATATATATATATATATATATATATATATATGTTTATATATTTATATCTAGGCGGCAAAAATTAACACATATATATATTATATGTATACAGATATTTTCCCTTTTGAGGAAAGAAACTTGATTACAAAATAAAAAAAAAAAAAAAAAAAAGAAGAAATTTAAAATTAAAGAATGACTTTAAAAAATGGATACAGAAAAATTATAAAAGTTCTTTTTATATTCATACACATTTTTCATACTACTATTGAATCTTTTGTAACTAATTACATATGTAAAATAAATGAAGCTCCTCATTATAACAATGTTTTTCATAAAAACAAGAATAGGACAATTTTAAAAGATAAAAAGTACCCTGTGGAAAAAAATAAAAAAAATCTGATTAACGTCCAACCGTCTACTGTTATCACACCTGGTAACGAAACAAACGATGGGATAATCAAAAAAGTAAAATTAAAAAAAAAGGATAAGAAAATATTTAAAAAATATAAGGATTTCCTTGATATATTACCAAAAAAAACTAATGAATATACCTTAATGGAAGCAATAGAAAAAATTAAAACCTTAGCCATACATAAATTTGTTGAAAGTATAGATATTTATTTATCCTTTAATCCGAAAAAATCGAAAATGACTAAAAATGATAATATAAAAACGTTTATTACTTTTCCTCATAATTTAAAAAAAAAGAGAGAAAAAAAAGTATATGTGGTAACTAATTCGAAATTGCAAAAAATAGCTAGCCAGTCAGGTAAAAAAAAAAAAAAAAAAAAAAAAAAAAAAAAAAAAAAAATATATATATATATATATATATATATATATATATTTCCATGTGAATGAATATATTAAATAAATTTGGACAATAAAGAGGAAAGAAACATTTTGATAATAATCCTTTAAGCATAATATGTTTATATATATATATATGTTAGTTTGTTTTTTCTCTTATATATATATTTTATTTTTTCTATATTTTTGTACCACATACACATATATATATATATATATATATTTATATTATTTGTTCAGGAGCTGATGTTGTTGGTGAAGATGATTTGATAAATAAAATAAAAGAAAAAGAAATTAGACTAGAGAAAAAGAATAATAATTTTATAATATGCACAAATGATTGTATACACAAATTGACAAAAGTAGGAAAAGAGATTGGAAGAAAAGGATTAATGCCTAATGAAAAATGTGGAACTTTAGTTAGTGAATTTTTATTACCTAAACATATAAAATTATTTAAATTTGAAAATACATATATATTTAAATTAAATAAATTAAATACTTTAAATATAAATATTGGAGATGTTTATATGTCAAATGATGAAATAAGAGAAAATATTAATCATCTATTTGAACATTTGGAAAATCTTGAATTTTTTCATTTTAATTTTAAACACGTAAAAACACTTTATTTAAGTAGTACTATGGGTTTCCCTTTTAAAATAAAGAAAACCTCTTTATAAAATATAAAGAAGCTGTCATATTTTTATGTGTAATATGTAGATAAAGCCTAATACCCTATTCATTATTTTGTTAATATATATAAATATTATATATTTATGTATTTATTTATATTTATTTATATTTATTTATATTTATTTATATTTATTTATATTTATTTATATTTTTTAATTTTTTTTTTTTTTTGTACATTTATTATGTGATTATATAAAATATATACCCTTTCCTTTTTTTTTTTTTTTTTTTTTTTTTCTAAAAAGTAAAACTATGATTATTTTGTATTTGTACACATATCATATAAAAAAAAAAAAAATAATAATTTATATTTTGTCTTTAAACAAATAATTGAATGAGGACCAACCTATATATTATATTTATATGGTATCCATCTTTCTTTCTTAATATAAAAAATATATACATATATATAATATTTCTTTTGATTAGTTTTTCCTCTTTTTTATATCAAAATTATATAGGTCATAGAGAAAGAATAAATTTATATTCATTTGGACTTCATTTAAATAAAAATCATATTTTTTATTAAAAATTAAATATTTTTATATATGTTAATTTATTTATATATTTAATTTTTTTGTATATTTTGTAATGAACATATTGTGTGATCTTTCTTATAGATATCTATATATTTTCATACGAGCAATAAAAGCCTGAATGGGTATATTTTATTATTTTTTTTTTTTTTAGCTATTATTATTACAAATAAATAAATAAAAAAAAATATTATAAAAATGATTAGTTTATTTGAAAATATTTTTCGTGTGTCTATATTTTCCACGTATTTATCTCAGGTAAATCCCCAATGGGTTTCCTGGTTATATTTTTGTATACATAATATATATATATATATATATTTTTTTTTTTTTTTTTTTTAAATATGGACGCACATATATATATATGTACATCCATAAGATATGATGTCATAATGGTTTTAATAAATATTACAAAAAAAAAAAAAATAAAAATAATAAAAATATAGGTAATCAATAAAAATAAAATTAAAATATAAATATGTATAAAAATACACACATATATACATATATACATATATACATATATACATATATACATATATACATAATGTATATATTTTATGATGTGGCTACACATGCCCTATTTTTAAACAATATGTAGGCCCTTAATTTTTTTTTTTTTTCATGTGTTCCTTACAAAGAAAACACAGATAAACTATAAAAAATGATAAATATATATATGAAATTCACAAAAAAATAATATATATATATATATGTATATTTTTAATCATGAGAATAGAGAAAAGTGAAATATTTTGAAATATAAAAAATAAATAAATATTATCAATGTCACAACAGCTAGAAACCATGAGAATCTTTGTTGTTTTACATTATCATAAGTTTTTTTTAATTCTTTTGCACTTTTAAATGTATTTACTTTAGTGTCATATAGATTATTATTTAGCATTTCAATATTTTCTTTTTGTGTGAATACAAGATTAGCTAGATCTTTAAAAACTTCTTGTGCTTGAGCAACTTGTCCTTGTATTTTTTTTATGCCTTCATATTTATCATTAATTATTTCATTTTCTATTAATAAATCGTTTTCACTACATTGATCAAATTCATAATCATATAAAGTAGATGATTCAATAAAATCATCATTATTTACATATGTTTTATCTAGATCTAGAACAAAATTATTATTTATTATTGTATCATCACTTGATATAAATTTATGATTTCCTTTTTTTTTATTATTTAATAAACCATTCATATTATTATTATTATTATTATAATTCATTTCACCATTTTCTATATTTGGTAATTCATTAGCTGCCTTTTTGACATTTATTGATATGTTTTCTAATTTATTTACTTCATTTTTAAAATGAATATTTAATTTCTCAAATATATATTTCTTCTTTTGTTTTTCAAATGGATTCTCAGCAAAACGTATTTCCCACTCTCTAAATAAATGTTCTGTCTCTACTACTTTTACATATATTTGTTGTATTTCTTCATGTAATGCTTCAATAATTCTCTTTGATATTAAATTATTTTTTAAATTTTCTAAATTTTCTTCTGCATATATCATATTCTTCTTTATAAGTAAAATATTGTCCTTTATCTTTTTCTCATTTCTATCTGATCTTTCTTCATCTACAATAAAGGACGTATTATTTATCTTGTTATTTTCATAATTCTTATATGACATTTTTTTTTAAATATTACATGTGTAAATAAACAAACAAATAAATAAAATAATAAACAAAAAAATTATTATATATGCACATTATTTTTAATCACAAACATATATTTTAATATATAATATATGAGCAAAAATATTTAATAAAAAATGTAAAATTAAATGGGTATATATATATATATATATATATATATATATATATATATATATATATATATGTGTAAACAAATTAATTTTATACACATTCAAAAGTTTTTTTATATATTATAAATATGAAAATGTATAAATAAATATTATATATATGTATGTATATATATATATATATTTTTTTTTTTTTTGTTGCATTAGAAATTTATCACTTTTTATTTCTCATATTTTATTCAAAATTATTCACCTGTTTTTTCCATACATAAAAAAAAAAAAAAAAAAAAAAAAAGAAAAAATTAAATGAAATGAAATGAAATAAAATTCCATGCAATATAATATACATACATAAATATTATATATATATAATATTTTTTTTTTTTTTAAATGTTTTATGATATACAAAATATCAAGGGGAAAAAATGGAAAACATAAATATACTCATGTAAACATATACATTGTTGTAAATTATTCATTAAATTGTTATATATAAATATATACACATAAATATTTTTGCAAAATAATCGTATTTCTACATTTTCTTTAATTTTTTAATTTTTATTTTATAAAAACAGGAAAAATATAATAAATATATAATATATAATATATATATATATATTATATATATATATATAATGTTAAAATTAATTCCTAATTTTTATATTCTTTAAAAAATGATCAAAAATATTATATTTATAAATATATTTGCAAAATTGGGAAAAAAAATAAAATATAAAAATAAAAAATAAAAAATAAAAATGAAAAAAATAATAGAGATTATAAATATATATATATATATATATATATTATGAAATATAATATATATATTATATATATATTTAATATATATATAAATATGTACATATTTATATTGTTATTTTTAATATCATACAATATATATTAAATAATATAATAATATATATATATATAATAATTACATTTTTAAATTAAAAATTTACATTTTTTTTTTTTTTTTGAATTTATTTATTTTTTATAATTTATATTTATATTATCACAGCAACATAATTGAAAATATTAATTTGTTCTTTTTCTCTCTCCTTTGTAATAAAAATATAAATAAAAGGATAATGTTATGTCGTAAAATAAGAAAAAGAATATATACATATAATATATATATATTTCAAAAATTGTATTAATATATTTTAAAGATTCTCAATTTATATATAATGTGTAAAATATTATTTATACAAAAAAAAGAATATATATATGTCGTTTAAAATATTATTTTAAATCTACACATATATATATATATATATATATATTTATATATATTTATAATTTCCTAACCTTATTAGGCAAAATAAAATCCTATTTTTAAAATGATCTCAATAAAAATATTTTATGTTATTAAAAATAGAATTAAAAAATAATTATTTTATAAAACAAATTTTTTATTGAAGGGGTCTTTTTACATATTGAAGAATTCATCAACAAGGACGTTGTATCTTTTAGTTATAATGTCTGAATTTTATAACAAAAAAAAAAAAAAATAAAATAATAAAATAAAGGAAAAATATAAAAAGTGTAATGGATTATAACAAAAATAACACACACATAAACATATGTACATATAAATATATATATGTAAAAAGTTTGTTTCTGAAAAAATAACAAAAAAAAAAAAATTGTGTACTAAATAAATTTTTTTTGTAAACACTTTGAAGTTTTATAATAATAATTTGTAAAATGTATATATAAATATATATATATATATATATATATATATATGTGGAACAATTGAATAAAAGGGGTATGAATAAATAGATAATAAAATTAAAAAAACATGATGTTAATTTTTTATTTATATAAATAAATTAAAATTAACTAATGTGTATATAATTTGTATATAATTTGTATA